>NW_008825156.1:177909-178198 GCF_000699105.1 Pygoscelis adeliae | reverse complement strand
CAGGATCTGAACTCTTTGGAGATCTGGTTCTTCCAAGAAGAAAGTTGTTAAATTATGCTAGAAGAAACTGTTTAGTTTCTTAAAACAGGTTTTAGTGTAAAATGTTAAAGAAAAAAAATTGCCACTAACTGAAAGGGAACAACCTCCCTCTTTGTCCCTTGATATGTGTGACCCATTGGAAGAAGTGAACTGCCTTACCAGGAGGACAGAAACAGCCATCTGTACATGGGGCTTTACAAATCTTGCTCCTTTCTGGGTCGGCGCATGTGTCAGCACAGGAGTTTCCACA
>NW_008825156.1:155484-177841 GCF_000699105.1 Pygoscelis adeliae | reverse complement strand
TTAATGATGTATTTATGAGAGCTCTCAAATCGTTGTATCACTACCCAGCTCCTTCTTTCTCTTTCCCCTATATCTTGTTTGCAAAACTTTCTATCCAGATGTGTCATGTTTGTTTAATCTCTAAAGGAACTTGTTATGGTCACTTTTACCTCATCTTTGGAGAAAACAGTACTGCTGGGAAATATGAGTTATTTCACATTATTTTCCTAGCTCAAGGTTGGCTGAAGTCATGATACAAGCAAAGGACACCAGAATCATTTATGGAGTCATAATAGTTTATTTTTGCCTGAAGCATCAGTCATTCTGGCATTAATTTTCTATCCCAATCCACACCAGCAGTTTGGGAGAAATACCTGTAGCCTTCCCCCTGGATTTACAGTGATTTCCTGCTCGGTAGCTGCTACTACTGAGTATGAAAGCACAGGATAAGCTAAGTACAAACCCATAGACTTCTCAGTGACTTCTGACTAGATGTCAACATTTAAAACAAGGCTATTTATAAGTTAACTGTGCATGGTAAAATTCAAAAAAGATCTGGAGAAAACTTAGCCATAAGGAGGAGGGGGACAATATTAAGATATAGTTCTAATTTAAGGAGCAAAATCAAGTTAAATTGTAGAAACTTTTCCATTAACAATGTTTCTGTCAAAGTACTTCTACAGCTTGATTCACAGTAGTTAACAGAGCTCCTAGCTTTGCTCTGCTGGAATCAGAATACATGCGGATATGTCTAACCTGAAAGAAATCTAGTTACTTACAGCAAAGTTCTTTGGTTCTCCATTCCCCAGGGTCTCCCTTCTTGAGGACACAGTCTCGAGAGTACTGGTTTAAAGTGCTGCATATGCAGCTGGAAACCAAATCAGAGTGAGAAGAATTAACTGCACAGTGGCACATATCCTCAGTGCAGGTCTCTACATAGTCATCAAATGCAACCACTTTGGGGCAGTTTCCAAAACGTGACATAAGTTTCTTGCATCTTTTTTTCTGTAAAAAAGAAAAGAAGGAAAAGAAAAGCAATACTTGACATTTTACCAACTTTCAGGTTTATGGATGTGCATCCCAATTTTTGATGACACAATTCCAGGGTCACAAGATAATTCAGGTTGGAATTTATTCACGTCGGACCATTATTCAGGTCAGGAGATTATCCAGTCTAACTTTCTGTCATGAGGTCCTTTTTCTTGGACTGGAAGCTGTCATTCAATTGTGCATTTTCCCACTATCTATTTCTTTAACACTATAATAGGATATTCTTTCAGTTATAAGATCAACATTTTGCTCAGATTCATGGGTAGACTCCTGAAAAATTCAGTTCAGTGCATGCTCTGTAATTAACACTTGTTTCAACACAGTCTTTCCAGGGCTGTAGTTCAGGAGGGTTTATACTTCTTGGCCACACATACTTACATATTTACTGCATCTATCGTCTTCCCTCCTAGGATGTCTTCCAGTGTGGTCATCTGGACTCACATCAGCACACTTTTCTGATGGATCCTCTACTTTGTGGAAGTTCCCAAACTGCCTCGGATGCATTTTATACCCTGCAAAATCCCCAGTTGCATCTGAATAACTGCCTGCAATTCTTTAGATCAGTTAATGGGCTATAAAGATGCACTTAATCTTTGGGCTCTAAGGCAGTATGTTCTTCACCAAATGGCCAAATGTAACCACAGCATCCATATTGTAGAGGATGACAGCCTGCAGCCTGATACAACTTCTGTTGAGCTAAAGCCAGGAATCTGGCACACTTGTACCAAGGCCTGCTGTCAGCCTGGGCATTTATAATCACACAAGACTCTTGACCTTTCTATTGCACCTCATCACTTCCAAAGACTTCCTTTTTTTATGGGTGTATTTGATCTTACAGAGTTTTGTATTTGCATGTGTAATGGTCATACATTTTAGTTTGCCTTCTACTATCACAACCTAAAATACAGCCTTAGGTGCATATGTTTATAATCATCTGGAAATCTATTAATTTTACAGGCTAGAGAAGATGGGAAGAGGGAGCAGGAGGAAGACAGGCACACAATACATGTATGTAACCATTACACTAGCTAGAGAGTTGCATTTTCCCAAACCGTTACCAGAAACTTGATCCCGGATGTGAGAAATCTTTCTGACAAAGTTTGAAATTTATATATTTTTATGGAGAGTATGCATAAATTGCCATTCTCAGATTTTTTTTTAACAAAAAAAGTTTAATAGACAGATTTTTGACCAGGTCTATTCTCCTATACTGGCTCAGTCCCTCAACTAAGTGCAGGCCTGAGAGAATGACTTCCACAAAAGCATTGTTTTCAGGTGCTTTTCCACTAACTTTTCTGGAAACAGAAGCTCTTCTAAAGCCCTGAGCTCTTAGAGCCACGTGATTTGCCAAGGATCTCAATTGACATTAAAGAATATAAAGAATAAAGTTTCAAGAAGAGCTACTCCATGCAGAAATGGGATTTTTCTTCCTGATAATTTTTCTCCTCAAGAGAAAAGAGTCTGAAAGTGAGAAGAAATTTTGGACCTTTACATGCAGTGGATCTTAGCTTGGGCAGGCAGACTGACTGCTGCCTGCTCAGCCCAGGGAGAAGGATGTATTCAGAGCAGAAAGGAGGGATGTGGGAGGCCACCTGGTCCCTGGGTGTGGCAACCTGTTATCTGTGAAACCAGATGCGTAAAAGAAGAGCCTGTTTTTCTTAGAGCAATGCTTCTCAGTAGCAAACTATTTCTTCAGAAAAATTTAAGCCAGCTTTACTTTTTACTTATTGCGTTTGTGAAGTAAAGGGCAGAAACATGACTAAGATGCATCCAAAAAGCTTAATTCGAAATATGAAAATGAATCCCAAATCTATCACTACAAGTGGTATGTTTAATCAAATCTCAGGATTCTTTCTGAATGGGTGAGGTAGAGGACAATATTTTTCTGGTGACTTAAGAAACCCAGGTATTACATGAAGGGATGATGTTATAACTTTGGCTTCAGTCCTGCAGCTAATATCCCAGGATGCAGGTTTCTTTCCGCTCATACAACCCGCTGCAGGATTGTAGCCTCAGCTGTTTGCTGTGTTGGCCTCTTTCCAGTTCAGTGCAATATCTGAAGGTATCACTGGATGGCACCACGGTTTCTGCAAAGATGCTCAGTGAAATCTCTCTGGCTCAGTGATGATGCTTTCAATTCATTACAGAGGCAAAAACAATCACACTTGATACCCAACTGTAAAATGATGAAAATGGAAGGACAGAAAATGCACTCATGCCTCATTTGAGACTGCAAGTTCCTTAAAGCTTGGTACTATCAATGGGAAACCTGGCAAAGTTCCTGCATGATAGGTAATTAATTTGGGTCAAAGAGGTTTGAGACACTTGCAAGTTTGCAAAGAGCAGAGGAAACCAAATCATCCCAGAACCTCTTAAAATAAATTTCCTGTATATGAAAATGTTAACGTATTTCAGAGTGTCTGTCAGGAAATCTGAAACCCTGCTTAGAGGAAACAGATATCAAGTTTCGTGTCACGTATTAACAGTTCTGTTCTATGTGGAATATGCTGTATTCATGGCCTACCATCCAAAATCAAATCATTCTTCTCACTGCCATCATAGTTCCCACACAGACCACATATTTTCTCTTTATATGTTTCTTCCAGGTCCAGCTACAAAACAAAAGGAAAGAGGAAACCCAGAGTTTAAAGGCTTTTCCCCACATCAGCAGCACATGTTACAAAGTGGTTTACAATAAAAAAGCACAGTAGCAGAAATGTTCATTACCAATTTGTAGCACTCTCCTTTTCCATTACAAACCTGTCATAAAACTTACCTGCAGACAGGTTGAATTTAAATGGGAAGATAATCCTCTAGCAATTGTCATTCCTACCTACTAAAGAGCTAACTGAAGCATGCTAAATACTGGACTAATCCTTGGACCAGTGTCTCCCAGTATAGAGACACTGGTATATAGACATGTGGTAGCTCTTGCAAGATACCACAGCTCCTCTCTGGGCAGGTCAGATAACTGTGCTCTGATGCTGGATGCTGTGAAGAAACAGCTTCTGGTCAACTTTTACCATATCTAAAGCTTTTTCTAGTCCATAGGCTAAATGGAAAATTCATAGCATTTCTAGGGGTGGGTCTGCCCAGTGTAACTTGTTGTCCCCATACTTGGGGGCAATAAAGACCGAGGTTAGCATATTATTGCCTTGCTAGATAAAACTATTGCACCTAATCACTCCTACATGCTTGGAGGGTAGTACTGGTGTCACTCAGGTCCACCAAAAAAAGGCAGTGCTTTTCCTACAAGTGTGTCACCCTAAAATTATGTCCACTCTACAGGTGGTGCCTGTAATACTTCAGGTATTAATTAGTACAGGGGAAGGGGAGAAGCAAATACTTCATTAAATCAGAATTTGAATACCACTTGGTTGCTTCCTGACTTTTTTCCTCTCTATTCACCTTCTACCCTCTCTCTGTCTCTCTGAACTGCAAAACATGACATACAGCTTTCATTTATTTAATCTCAGCCCTGATTGTGGAGGATAAGTGTTCACACCCAAAAGTGTAAATACACTGTTGCAGAAGAGGATATTTTGGGGTGGATGTATAGAAGGGAACTACCGCATAGCAAGGCTTTGGAATGAGAGAGGCCAAGGTCTGAAATGGCCACACAGATTAGTTTCCCACACAAGATGTGCATCGAGACAGAGGATAACTAACAGGTCAGAGCTGGAGGCACTAACTGTGCTGCTGCCAGTGCCACATGGAGGAAGCAGATAACTACAGAGGCGCTATCTCCAGGCTTAACAGTGGCACCTTTTGTCACATAAAATTAGTTGGGAATGCCTAGGGGTTGTGACTCCATGCCCTTGCCCCATGAAACTGTTACCTAGTTTGGTATGTCCCTATCAGCTTATGGATACAGTGATACCTCCCCCCCACAATCTCTTATATCAACACGGTGCCTGCATCCAGCTCTGCTTTTCATCATTGATGAGATTCACCAAGGGGAAAACAACTAACTGGCTGTTCATACTAGTAGAGTGTCAGCCCAGTTCCACTTGAGTGTCAGGCCCAGCTTGGAAGTCACTTGGAAGTAAGCACAGGTGTCCTCAATCAGGATGCTCTTCAAGCTGAAGGGCATGGGGATCCTGGAAATTGGAGGGAACAAAACAGATTGCATTGAAAAAAAAGACATGAAATCCTCTCAGAGATATAGGAAGAAAAACTAGAGTCAAAAGTAGCTAAACAAACCATGGGGACATTCTTTTCAAGGTCAGCCTTCATCCACACAATGCATTAAATTTAGGTATGATCACCTTGCCCACTGTGATCTTTTACCAACCTTAATCCACCACACAATGTATTTTGGTATGAGTGTGTCAATACTACATTAGCCACTCGACTGATACCAATGCAGCTGTGCTTGTTTACATATCCTGAGGACCTAACCCAAAAGGTTATAATAGATCACAATACTGGGAAAATGGCCCTCCACATGAGGATACTGCAGGTTCTCATAATCCCTCCAGGCTTTCCTTGACATTTGGGATTGACAGAGGTGTGAAAAGAGGTCTGTTCTGTTACTCATGTACTGATGTGACTCAGACCTACATTACATTTTCATCTCACCAAGACAATTACTGTTCATTTTCCCAGAGCCTGAAAAACTTAGAAAATCAGAAAATGGCTAAAAGATAGGAGATTTCTTGCCCCTTTGATTTAGAAGATACATCTGGGCTTTGCTACTATAATTACAACTGAGTGATGCTATTCTATATTTGGTTGTTTCTAGAAGGCTGTCAAGAGAAGACAGCCCCTATGCTTGCGATTTTCTCTCCAAGATTGTGAGGGTGTTTCCCAGAGTCAAATCTTGCCTTAGCCTTTCATACCTATATGCTGGGAGCAGGTCACTACACTTCTCATGACGGCTGCCCTTAAAATTGTGCCCAACTTTCAGCTACTCTTGTGTATGACTTTTTGCTTATAGAGTATTTTTACGCTTCTGTTTGCAGTTTGCTTTCTGGTTCAATCCAGATTGGAATTAAAGGTGTGGATTTTGACTTCTGAAATTTCTGTCTTATGTGTAAGAAGATCCCAAGGCAAGCTGTGATCTGCAAAGCAGTGCAATTTTCTAGACTAATCTATCCGGAAACAGAAAACTTATTCTAAAAGGACCATCTGTTCCTGAACAGCAACATAAAACTGTGTCAATACTACATTAGCCACTCGACTGATACCAATGCAGCTGTGCTTGTTTACATATCCTGAGGACCTAACCCAAAAGGTTATAATAGATCACAATACTGGGAAAATGGCCCTCCACATGAGGATACTGCAGGTTCTCATAATCCCTCCAGGCTTTCCTTGACATTTGGGATTGACAGAGGTGTGAAAAGAGGTCTGTTCTGTTACTCATGTAGTGATGTGACTCAGACCTACATTACATTTTCATCTCACCAAGACAATTACTGTTCATTTTCCCAGAGCCTGAAAAACTTAGAAAATCAGAAAATGGCTAAAAGATAGGAGATTTCTTGCCCCTTTGATTTAGAAGATACATCTGGGCTTTGCTACTATAATTACAACTGAGTGATGCTATTCTATATTTGGTTGTTTCTAGAAGGCTGTCAAGAGAAGACAGCCCCTATGCTTGCGATTTTCTCTCCAACAAGATTGTGAGGGTTTTTCCCAGAGTCAAATCTTGCCTTAGCCTTTCATACCTATATGCTGGGAGCAGGTCACTACACTTCTCATGACGGCTGCCCTTAAAATTGTGCCCAACTTTCAGCTACTGTTGTGTATGACTTTTTGCTTATAGAGTATTTTTACGCTTCTGTTTGCAGTTTGCTTTCTGGTTCAATCCAGATTGGAATTAAAGGTGTGGATTTTGACTTCTGAAATTTCTGTCTTATGTGTAAGAAGATCCCAAGGCAAGCTGTGATCTGCAAAGCAGTGCAATTTTCTAGACTAATCTATCCGGAAACAGGAAACATTCTAAAAGGACCATCTGTTCCTGAACAGCAACATACAACAGTAGGGTTAGTACCACAGAAATAATATTTTGAGAAAAAAATACAAAGTTTCTACAAAATCAAAACCTTCTATAAATAAAGTGTTGATCTTATCTCCTTCCCTCCACCCCTCCCTCCCAAATCAAAGCAACATTAAGAAAACCTACACCTTCTGTTTTTATAACATACACATTGCCTTTGCTTAACATGTTGGTGTTGATCCCTGGGAGATGTAGTTTATATGCTTCTTGCCTCCTCCACCATTATGGGCTGGCCTCTTTGCAATATGCTGTTCAAAGTGCTATGAACACATCATACACAGTCATTTTCACCTCCACAGAATAGGACCACTTTCTAGACAGACCACTGCTAATACATAGCAATAAAACTGCTGCACAAGAAAACAACAGTATGGTCTTTACTCACTTGTTCCCATTCACCGTGATGCCTGTCTCCTTCACCTCCAAGATCACTCCATCAATGGTGACAGTGAAGTAGATCAGGAAGCTATTCTTTTCACTGCGCCTGATTTGGATGGTAAAGTCCTGGTAGCTGTCATTGCAGTGCGAAGCGAAGACATATGTGCAGGTTCCAGGAAAAGTGAACTTAACATGGTCAAATGTATGAAAGTGGAAATTGCCCCAGGTGGCACATTCACTCCTACTGACAGTAGAGACCTGGACTAAAGAAAGAGTCATAGGAGGGGAGCTTAGAAATTCACCCCACATGAGGTGGTTTGGGTTTTTTTGTTGGAAAACATTAAAGGAGAGATTTTCAAAGGCAAAAATGTTAACCCCTGGAAGATACTAGCTTGTGGGAAGGAGTTTCATCTCACTGAACTTTTGAAGTCCATGCCAGAGATACCTCCAGTGTGAGCAGATGAGCCCAGGCTCCTTTGAAGTCAACAGGGAGAAACAAAAGGTTCAGCTTCCCTACCTTACATATCTACCTAGGAAGAAGATGCTCCAAGACCGCATGTTTCTCTCCATTGTATATAAAGGTTGCTGAGGGGTGCCATCTACATCGGCACCCCTCAGCATTTACACTGTAGATACATTTACACTGTAGATATCTAAAGTGAAGTGAGGGGAATCCCATCCTGGCTGCCTAAATCTCATTTCTACTTTTGAAATCCTACTTCTTAACACGGGCAAGACTTTGGTTCAAAGTCTTAAATCGAGTCCCTTCCAGGAGATATCACAAGTGGCATGACTCTTCAGCAATATGGCAGCTGCTGATCTCAGCAGTTGAAGCTGCCACCAGCTTCAGCAGTCGGCTCAGAGCTACTTGTTTTTCATCTCAACCAAAACTCATGTCTTGGACCTCTGAGTTGTACCTCTGTCGTAGGTATTGATACATACTTTAAGTGCATATAAAGACATCACTTCAGAAAGTAGTTTCCATACCACTGAGCTGCGCAAAGCCAATATGAATCACCTTGAAATAAATAAGATATGCTGCTACAAAATGCTTTAGGCCCATCTGAAAGAATGTCAAATGGGCAATTTTTTTTGGTGTTGTAGCACGTTTAGGAAAATCAACATAGAAACATCCATCACAGATCAAAACAAAAACAGTCATTAATGTACTCAAGTGAACTCTAAAATATTATTAAATATTCCTACCTAAGAACCAGCAGGGCAACACTGAAAAATTCAGATCTTGATGTTAGAAATGTGCAACACAAACTCAAGTGCCAAGAAGTCCTTACAGAAACAGCTTTTTAAAGGGACTGTAATTTGTCATAGGTGTTTGCAGCACTAAAGTGGAGAAGGGTAATTTAGCACTTTCCTACACAATAATGAAGGGAAATGAGACAGTTTGGCTATTCTTGGAAGTGGAGTTGCTGGAATTACTAAGACAGCAATAACATCAATTGTTTGTGTATTAAGCAACTAGGAAAAGTGTAACACATTCAAAACCAAACCAGGAGGCAACAGACCACAAAAAATGTGATTAGTCCTAATGCAGTATTTCATACTGGTCAATCAAGCCTAGCAGGCGTTATGGTAACATACTTCTTCTATAAAGAATATATGTGAAATGTGTTGAAAAGAGTGTCACCATTTTTTTGTGATGCAAACTGCATCCAGAGAGTATCCTCTTTAAGATTAGTCACTTAGTATATAAAACAGTTGATAAACTACCTAGTAGTGAAAGAAAAGAAGTAAAATACTTAAATCATTGACATTAAGGATGAAAATGTACAATGTTAAACAGTATCTCGCATGCCTGCAGCTCTTACAGGAATATGTTACACATTTTCATTTGACAACTCTATTTGTCATCTATGGAGAGCAATATGTGAGCAAATAATCTGAGAATTAGATTTTTTTCTTACCTATCTGAACTGGTTCTTTGCCCTTGCAACAACTCCAAATTAGGCAGAAGATCCAAAATGACCTCCCCTTTTTTATTTCCATCTTGCCGTGAAGCAGTAACTTGAAAATCCTTCCAGGGAAGTGTTTTTTTCTTGGCTTATAGGCAGATTTTTATAGTCCAGGAATTTGACGTGAGAACAAAACATTGATGGCAGGGTCCCTGAAAGGTGGAGCTTCATTCAGTTTTCTTTCAGTGGTTCATGTTTAGCACCCAGCAACCTCCTGTCTTTCAGACAAGACAGGTATCCAGTTCTCTCTTGCTTTATGTGGAGACAGAGAGCTGTCCTTTTCTTATTTCCTTTCTTTAATGTAGGACCACCCCCCACCCCTACAGTGTTGCTTTTTCTTTGGCAACAATATTTTTTCTTTTTCATAACATCTGATTAGTAACAAGCAATCATTGCCCAAGATCTTTCAGAGCTTTTCTCTGGCTTGCACATCAGCACAGTCCCCCAGCTCAAGAAAAAGTGTTTGTTGCCTCTGCTGGCTTGATGGAAACTTCTAAATGTTAGAGCAAAAAATATTGTACGGTCAGGCATAATGTATGGTTTATTTAGAGCAAAAACTTTTGGCAGGAGGGCAATGTCCTTTAAGAAGTGTATCTAAAATATCTTACAAATAAGGCCAGAGATCTACTGCTTCAACAGACCAGGAATGACATTAGTCCACAAAGTGCAAACTTCTCACCTCCACTGCACAAATGGGATTTAATTGCACCAGTCAGACATGGGAAGTTAATTTATTCTTTATGCACACAGAGGGGGCGATTTCTCCAAACAGCATAGGGGAGCAGTGCCTAAATCCCACCAAAACGTAGACTGCAAATTCATTCCTTCACCTCCTAAATTACACTGCTGCAAAAGGGTGCCTTGGTGCTATCAGAGTGCTTTAATACCCGATCACATAACCATAAAAAATCCAGCGGGCTCAGTCATGAGCTGATCTACATTCCACTGTAGGACAGTCCTTAGATATCCTGTCACAGATGTTTTTGTCAGTAATTTTAGGGTCTCTTTTAGAGATTTACTTGCTCTGTTGGCACAAGCTGACCTAGCATTTCTTCACCTTATCTGTGTAGCGGGGGAACTGCCTCTGACACAGAGGAAACCTCTCACCTAGTGCTAGCAAATCAAACATGGGTAACAGATGTTCCCACACTTTCAGCTGCCCCGTGCCCCTTTGGGAATACACTAATGCCAGAATGATTGTCAGTAGTAAGTGGGCACAAATACAGTTTAAAGTGGACTTGGGTTTCACCCTTGTTGCAAGTCCTCAGGTTGAGTCTGTCCATGCACTCACTGGGTTATTCGCATGCCCTTTTATCTGGTTGGCAGACAGTAAGCTGGTCCTTGAGAACTGAATCTTGCCCACTGCTTTACCAAGCTTTCCAGCATTTACAAAGTGTCCTAAAGCTGGCCCACTTCTTCTTTCAGCTGTTCCCCCTACATAGTTACGAGCAGCTTTCTGAGTAGTTTACAGAATCACAGGTGCAAACATTTGCCAGACGAACATTTGCTGCTGCTGTTGCTCTTAAGAAAATCCTGCACTAGCGGGCGAGAGCATTGTGCAGTACATGAAACATGAGTTCATGTTACCCCTTTCCCACTGTCCGTGCCCCATTAATTCCATTGTCAGTTGCACTTGAGGCAGGGCACTACTGGAAGGTAAAGTCTGTTCTTGAAGCCCTGCCATTTTGGCTGGAATACAGAACCAACAGCCTTTACGGCACCAGTGGTGGAAGTAATAGGCTTCTGCTGCTTTTCCTTTTAAACACAACACATCTTGCCTGCTGATCTCCATCCAAATAGTTACAAAGTAAACCAGCAGAATATCTAGTAGATAAACTGAACCATGAGAATATGACATTGTAGATATGAGGATGATCTGAAATTGAATACAGTGCAATAGTAATACTCAAATTCAGCAGATTCCCATGGTAACTTTCAAATTGATTTCTTGTTCAGGCCACACAACAGTGTTAATGGCAGGTGTGGGGAAGGGCTGTGAAGCCTGGGAAAAAAAGCACATAGGTCAGTAGACCACAAACACTGACGAAGAGAGCTTAGTTGAAGATAAAGATGGAAAGCTGAAACCTATTAATTTTCCCTAATCAAAGCTAGAGTCAAAATCCAAATGCAGAATTTTGCTGAGATAGAGTCCATTTTTTTTAAATCATGGTCCTCTTCCTTTCCCATTCCCACCCAGACAATCAGGGTGCCTATTTCATTCATGTTGGTATAAGAACAGAAAGAAGAATAGGACTCTAGGAGTATGATTCCCGACCCTAGAAAAAAATCTCTTTATTCCCAGCGGGCAGCACAAAAGCAGCAGGAAACACATATGAACTACTTGCCAAAGATACCCTTCAAGTTGGAGTAGTCCTTAGATGACAGACATGGTGAGGCTGACCACTGCAACTCCCAGCCCTTTGTCTTCTACACGTGGGGTGGTTCAGGGGCATGTCAGAGTGGGCAGAAGGGATGAGCTAAGGCATGATTTCCCCCTGAAGCCCCACATAGCACTTAGGGGCCTGGGAAGGACATGAACAGCACATGTTAAAACTGTGTCCAAGGAACAGACAGAATAAAACAAATAATTCATTGAACCACCATCCACTTATGCTCCACTCAGCAGAGAAAGTAGTATCAGTCATCTAGGATCCTCCCCTGAGAAAAGCAAGAGCACATCTGTCGCTACTCAGAGAAAGAGGAAACCCAGTCCTCTTACTCTGTACCTAGCCATTTTCTTACCTCTGCTTGTCTGCTCTGTCATTTTTGCCATTCCTTTGCCATTTCTTGGGGAGCAGAATTCCTGTCAGTGACTAACCAGAGCTGCTGCTTCTGGCTTCTCCGCAGAGAGTGCTGGCTAAGACTCCTTAGAAATCACTGGATGCTTCCATCCCCTGCAACGATTTCGGGACTACTGACAGGGGAAGGAAATTTGTATTCAACGAAGTTTTTATATTCAAGTGTGGCAACACTGAGGTTTTCAGAAGAAAAACGTGGTAGCTTTTCAGAAGCAAATTCAGTCAGACAGGGAGCTTGTGAATATGTTGATCACTTACCACTGAACCGTTGCTATTGCAGGCACACAAGGTATAACTATTCCCCCTGCAGTGACATACTGGTATTAATAACTCTTCCCTTTATTGGGCCCTGCGGCATAAGAGGCCTTCACTCTGTTGCAGCTGTACTAGCAAAAAGAGCAATTCCTCTTGGCCCCTTTACAGCCATTTCATGGATCATTTGCCATCAAAGGGTATGTGATTTTAGTAAATACAATAGGTAAATATTAACTCAGCTTCTTTATCACCACTGACTCACAGGAGATAAACCATCATGAAGCTAATGTATTACACGAGTGACTCACATCTCATATTTTTTGATACAAACTTGTAAAGAGGCACTCAAATTGGGGGCATCTGGTGAATTAATGCCATTCATAGCCAGCCACCGTACTGAAGCCTGGCAGTTGCATTTGTATCATACCCTTCTGTCAAAAGGTGATCCCATACGTACCGTAAAGCGTTAAGGCTACCAACACTTTTGTAATACATCATCCTGGGTCAGTCCAAGCACTGGTGGGATTCAGCCTGAAAATCCTCTAATGTTCCAGTTCATTTCCAGCAAAGCTGATACTGCTTCTTAAAATATAATTCCACTATAAAATGGTGTTTTACAAGCACTACCTAGATAATAACTCTAGAGAAATGCTGTGTACTTCATTAACAACGTAATGTTAGCTAGGAAAACAATTAATTTGGTTTTGGTGTCAAGCCCTCTTGTGCTGATAATCCACATGATAAAAACATCTGAAGTGAGTTTGGCAAAATATTTTACGTAATTTATGGTTACAACACTATTTTGCACATTCTAAATTGCCAGGAGAATTCAAGAACAACATGGATTATATTTTTATCCTTGGTATAATCCCATAGAATTCAGGAAATTCACATGAAAGATTTATTTAATCCATCAGGTTTGAGTCCACCACACAGTTTGAAACGGCTGGCAGTAAGTATAAGGCGATCTGTAACAGGCAGAGGAAAAGCAGGGAATGGACCTCTGTCATTAATTGTTGATTAAAATACATGAAGAATGCCTTCAGTATTTTAATTTTGATAGGTGATGGTTGGGTGTTTTCTTACATTTTGCCTTAGAATGAACACAAAGCTCCTTAACCTCTCATCTTGCCATAATGTTCCTTGACTTTTCCTGAACTAATCAAGGGCACTAGTTACTCCTGTTTGCAAGGAATCAGTTCAGCTGCTCTTTTCTGTTTGGTTTTTTTTTTTTTTAAGAAGATGTAGATCTTTCAAAATCCACATACAAGAGTAATGACACGGCTGATTGGTGTTCGTGCACACAGGTCTCATTGACCTATTGGCACTTCCTCACGTAAGAAAGACTCCCTGCATAGAAAGCCATCTCATCAGGAGGTTGAGCCCTTGAGCTTTTTCTACTTGAAAGATTTTTCTTTAAACAACCTTCCTGGTAAAACATATGGAGTAGCAGAAAAATGGGAACCCAGGGCCCCATGTGGGGAAGCATATGAACACTCTGCTTTAAGAATTAGAGCTTTATGGGTTTCAGGCTAGAGTAGATTCCACCCCTTTTTTTAAAAGCAATTTGTTATTTCATGGATGCCAAGACAATTCACAAGAGGCCACTACATACTTAATACTGAAGTCTGTATAACCCTGAAATTACATGAAATTACATACCCAGTAACCATGTCCACCACGACTGAAAGTTACTGCAAGCCAAAAGAAAGGCAGAGATATGGGGCAGAGAACAGGTTGAGGTGAGAAGCTAAGCAACCTTGGCCTGTTTTTTTTTCTAAATTGGACTTACATTATGTCCCTATTAAGGACCTGATCTAAAATTCTGTCAGAGCATTTCTACTGGACTCATGAGATTGTGATCCAACATGAACCGTGATATTTCACAGTAAGCAGCTAACTTTTCTATGTCATCCAAGTTTCAGAGCTTGCCTTATCTTGAACACTGTAGCCACTGAAACCAAAGCAGTTTTGTAGGTGGCTGAATACTAATTTTCTTTTAAATTCAAATTACTATCCATAGAGAGGAAAAACAAGACAAATAGGGCCACAGTCTTTCCCCAGGCCTCTGCTTAGCAAGTTGCGGAAGTTAGAATTAGCCACCCAATAGCTAGCTGCCCTTAGAGTGCTGTGTTTATCTCAGGCTCCCTGTGTTTTTAAGGAGAAGAACGAGCGTAGAGCTCCCATAGATGCTGCAAACAAAGTGCAAGAAGTGCTCAGCCACACTAGTCCAAAGGGACAGACTATTGAAATTTCCCTGCTATGTCAGGTCACAGGCACTGTGTAAAGCTACGTTCCTTGATCACAGTTCCTTTGCCTTTTGTTACTGCTTAAAAGAGAGCTGCATGAAGCAAAGGTACTCCTTCTCAACACCAGCTGTGCCATACTTTCTCTCTACTTGATTTCTGCCAAATAAGGTAGTTGTATGTTGCTTCACTTAGTATCCGAGGTTTCTTCTCCACCTTGCTTCCTACATACATAGAATCATAGCATCATAGAATATCTTGAGTTGGAAGGGACCCATACAGATCATTGAGTCCAACTCCCTGCTCCTCACAGGACTACCTACCATATGACTAAGAGTATCATCCAGATGCTCCTTGAACTCTGACAGGCTTGGTGCCCTGACCACTTCCCTTGGGAGCCTGTTCCAGTGACCGACCACCCTCCCAGTGAAGAATCTTTTCCTAATGTCCAATCTGAACTTCCCCTGACAGAGCTTCGTACCATTTCCTCATGTCCTACCGCTGATCACCAGAGAGAGGAGATCAGCACCTCCTCCTCCACTGCCCCCCTTGAGGATGCTAATCTTTGCATGATTTGAAAACCTGTGATGCTTCTCTTATCATTAGGTCAGACTGAGATTAACGGCCTTGGTATGGCCAGGAGGTAGCTGCTTCTGTGTGCGAAGATTAGCATTTGTGTGACTGAGTTAGGCTTTCATGACTAGTCCTTCTGTTTAGCCTTCAAAGCAAATGACAAGGTTTTCACCTGTCAAATATACCATATAATATGACCAGGAACAAATTTGCAGAATGATTCTTACAAGCTACTCTTTGTAAGAGTAATTGCTTATCACTGGAAGATCTGTGATTTCCTGGAACTAAGGAAGCTTAATGGCAGTTAGGAGAACCCATTTCTTTGTCAAATGTGGAGAGGAGGCCAGCCAAAAGCATAGCAAAAGGTGACATAAACTGTTTTCTGTCTTTAAACCACTCTGCAACAGAAAGATGTTCTGATATGGAAGTTGTTGCACTGAAGCAATATAAAAAATACATTATGAATTCTACTATGTTTGGTGAGTTTTCTCAAAGTCTTGGAATAAGGAAAAAATTACAGTGGTGTTTTTCACTGTTCTAGAGACAAGTTTGTGAAAGGAATTCAAGCGTTTTACATATGAATGCTGAAAAACCAGAATATTAACGGAAGTCCAGTTTGAACATATCAGATTTTGAAAGAGTGATGCTGAAAAAGAACTTACAGGATTTTCTGCATTAGTGATGGGAATATGGCTTACGTAGCCTGGTTGGAAGTTAGTCTGGGAGGCTGCCAGTTAAGAACACAGTTGTTTGTGGTAGCCTGAAAAGATTGAGTTAATTTAGGAAATTTGGCCTAGGAAGAGGGCTGCTTAACTTGAAGAACTTGTTCTGCCTTAAAATACCCCTACCACTCAAAGCTTCCACTGGGGGATGAAATTTCAGAAATTGTATATCAATGTTACAGTTATTTAAACGTATTTCAGTTTTGTAGGACCTAAACTTCACAACAATTTTCTTTCCTATGACCTTAGAGTTTGTAAACCTATTTCTGCCTCTTTTCCCAGTATCTGAGTTTGCTTTGCTACACAAGTTCAAACAGTGTATAACAAGCACAGTAACTACATGATTATTTACTTAGGGCTTTGTCTTTGCTGAAGTCCTTTCATTGGGGCTTATGTGCAGAGTTGCATGTGCTTGGTTCAGTAAAATGTGGTTTAGCAAAGTGCAGTCCAACAGTAAACATACAGAAAATTTTATCTTACTTTTCCTCTCTACAGCACAAAATGATAATGTTATATAGTTACATCACTAAACAAGGTAGTTATTAGATCAGAAATCCCTACGCTGTATTATTTTGGGAAGGGTTCTTCTCGGTTTGCATGTGGCTTTTTCCCCCCTTCTGAATCCCATCTGCCTCACCTCAGATAGCAGCAGTGATTTTTCCATATTGCTAACAAGTATTTCCCTTTCTGCTCCTGGTATTCTCAAAACACTTGTCCAGTAGCGGTTCATAAAACAACTGTGCTCACTTTATCAGCAAATCTTCTGAGAACTCCTTTTTAACTCCAGTTGAAAGTTACCACTGTATTATTGTAGAGTCATATGAACAACATTGAGTTTCCAGTGCATCTCTAGGTAATTAGGAAGAAATTGTCTGAGTTTCAAACTACCTTGGAGAAGACTACAACTGGGAATTAAACCCATGTACTTCCACAGATAAGGTGCACGCCACAATTGCCTTTCTTCCAGGGAAGCATGTAACCTACCATACGGAAGGCTCAGGGTGCATCTAAGGGAATCCTTGAGTGTATCCCCCCCAAATGGCCCACAATGCAATAGGACAATAAGCTTTTTTTTTTTTTTTTTTGCTTATTAGAGTGGCCCAGTGTGTCAAGAGCTGCACTGGAGGCCCTCAGCTGCAGTGCTCTTTACTCGTGTGGCAACAGCATCCTCCCTGAGCTGCAGCCAACGCACTCAGGTTTGCTCCAGCATTTAGCAGTGGTATCCTACAGCTAGCTCTATGCTGTGAGGAGCTTCCTCTAAGACTGCAGCTGCCTGGGAAGGAATTGCTTGAGCTTCCAGCTGCCTTGCAGGTGCCTGCACCTGAGGCAAGGACTCAAAATCACAGCCTCTGGCAACCAAGGCAATAGTCATGCTACAGGTAAATCTCAGCTCCAGCCTGTACTTGGGAATTTCAGCCTGCCTGTATCTGCCCTTCCTTCCCTTAGGGAAAGCAGCAATAAGGCCATGATTTGTTTTGTTTTGTTTTGTTTTGTTTTGTTTTGTTTTGATCATCAGAATGTCCAAGAAGGTTCAAGTACTTCTTTGAGGGCCTCAGGGACAGGTTCAAACCCGATGCTTAGAGGAACTCTGCTCATCTCTTGCTTAGGGACATTGTGACAAAGTGAGGCCAAACCAAGCAGTGCTTGGAGAGCAAGACCTAGGACCCTGGCATTTGATGCCTTCAAAAGCTGTGTGGCTAGAAGTCCCACTTGCCTCCCAAGAAGGCTTCCTCCTTTTTCAAGGCGAAACTAAAACTGCTAAGTAACTGGAAATGAAGAAAAAGAAACAAACCAAAAAGAAACCCTCTGCCACCAATGAAAGTGGGAGGCTAGACATTAAGTATAAGAAGAGATGAACACAGGACTCGGGCATGGAGACATGACAGTGTTTTAGCCACTCTGCCACCCAGCTGAACTCTGCTGGGGCTCTTGCTACTGCTGCCTTCTTGCTAGGCTCCAGAACACAAGGGAATTCCTGGAAAATGGTATCATTCTTGGAGGACAGAGGGAGTCAAGCCCATTCCCTTCCAGCACCAATGTCTTTTATGAAGATGTCAGTGCCCCTTACAGTAGGACCTGCCTGGGAGACAATGGGATCAGAAGGTTCCACCATCTCCTCTGAGCCCCTAAAGGGCTGACATTGCCTTGTGAGAGATTTCTTCAGTTTGTCCCCCGGGGTTTCCAGATGAATCTCTGCTTGTGACCTGCAGACCCAACAGCTCTTGCTTAAGAAACAAAATGCTGCATAGGATCAGGTAGGACAGGTCTCCATTTACTTCCAAGAGGGTTGTGGGAAGGAGAAAAAGTGCTGCTAACAGCCACTACTACTCTCTTTGTAGGGATACACAGTTAAAGCTTCTTTCCTTCCTTTCTCTCCAAAAGACTACCTGTGGATTTCTCTGCTGGAAAAAGTTTAATCTGTTCAATTTTGTCATCCAGTTCCAATGGAAATACAGGTGTGAACTGAACTGCAAAGTTCTAAGGTGACTGAGAGTACAGAAAGGAGTGGAGGTTTGACACGTACAGTTTGACCTGGAACTGCCAAGAACTTGTAAATAAGAGTTCTCTGACAGCACCTGCTTGGGAGCCTGCTTATGGGCAGCACTGACCCAGCACCAAAACTGAAGGGGCTGCTATAATCCAGAGCACTCTAAGGAACACCATCCTATGCATGCATGTAAATTCCTGTCAGAATAATTTTTTTTCAATGCTTAGTAAGAGCATGCAAGTGTCTGTGGGAAAATACCAGCATTCATTCTTCTCAGAGGTAAAACCCTCTACTTGATGAATTACAAACGCCCTTTTGGAGGCAGCTGGCTTTTTTGTGTCTGAAGTAATTTTACATTCTTAGCCATAGACTGCCCTGCAGTGGCGAAGCCAAAATCTGCAGCCTTACTGACTTTTACACAGGATCTTTTAACTTCCTTATCTAGAAGTAGTTTGCCCATCACTAGAAGGGACAGAAAGAGCCCGTGCAAACTACAGAACAAATGAAAAAAATTAAGCAAAAGAGATTTTAGTCTTCAGTGTAAATATAGTGTGCAGCAAAATGTCACTACTGGCTTGGAATATTTTATCTCTTTTTCATAGGAAACAAGGCAGATTTGATCACACCTTGTATCTGTTTGCCTCCAGAAGCTATTTGCTGACTTCAGCCAAATTTAACTGCAAGAATTAAGATCTCAAAGACAGCTAAATGTCAACAGATTTTGAGAATGGTGGTTTTTGCAAACGACTCAAGGAAATGTATGGCTGTAGTGTCAGCACAGAAATTGTTAGATAACAAAGAATCCACAGAGGAGAGTGACCTTGTAAATACCCCAGGAGAAATGTCTCAGTCACATCTCACAATGAACCTAGAGACAGAAATCCTTACAAACCCATACTAAAGCAGAAACCAGGCTTCATTAGTTCTGGAGCTTGCTTTGTAAAATGATGAAACTTCCTTCTTCTTAGATCATCAACCTCTCCCCCTCCACAGAAATTAGCTCTCTAATCATAGTATTCTAAAGATGCAAAATTTCTGGAGATTCATCTTCTGTGCATTCCTACCAGTGTCTGCATTCTAAGCTACAACATATTTGGCAGGGCTAGTAGTAGTACAAAATGGCGCCACCAATTCTTTAGGTAGCAAAGATGCTTGTATGCAGGTTGGCTGTGGCTTAAGCAGTTACTTTAAGTTCTCAGAAGGGTAAAGCACAATTGGTGTTTATTAACAGAGACAAAATAATACCAAAAGCATTTTTCACACACAACAGAAGGTGTGGATTACCCTCATTGTACTTCAGATGATTCAAGAGAGGTGTCCATCTCTCAGCTCATCTCCTTCAGCTCCTCTTACAGTAAGATCAAATAAACAGGCACTTTAGAATGCAATTCACCTAACCTCCTTTGGATAAGTCCTTTGTTGTGAGACAAATGAATGTCGAAAATGGCCATTTCTCTCAATTTCCTGTAGAGGAAGCCTAGGATTACTGGCTCACAGAGGGCATGTGTTTTGCAAATGTTGGAATTTGGAGACCTCTTACTATAGTACTAACATCCCTCAAGCACTGTGAATGAACTTCATATTCTCATAGCTGAGGGACTACTTTCTTAGAGAAAATACATAATTGTGATGAACTGAGACAGTTCTAACATACACAGCCCTGCTAGAATGAGATCTGGTGCTGAACTAAAAGTTTCCCCAAGTCATTTGAATCACTTCATGACGCATTATTCATCTTTGGCTTTGTTCTTGCAGACAGCATCAACTTCTGTCCCACTTTACACGTTGGGTCCTCCAGACAGTGCCTTCTGATATTTCAGTTTTTAAGGAGCCAGAAATAGATACCCCCCAAATTTAGAAAATATGTCAGTTGACTTCCTATAACTTGAAAAAGAAGTCTTCTCTTTTAAAACTCAGGCTCATCAAGACAGCACATGAATAAGTACAAAACCCATGGTTTTTTAAATGTGCTTTTAATCATTGAGAGAAAATAAGCTGATTATAAAAGGACCCAAAAGGCTGTGCACTTGGAAGAACACAAACTTGTGTTCTTATTTTGTGCACAAATAAATAGAGCACTGTTAAAAATAACCAGAGAACAAACAGGATACAGTAACTGGGAAAAACAAAGTTCAAAAGTAGTCAAGGAAGATGAGAATGGTGCATAGTCCTTTTAGTTGAATGCTGTTAGGTTTTTTCCCCTTCATTTTGATGTTAAGCTGATGGCCCTCTTGATACGGTTCAGAGTGCTCGCCTTGTCATTTTCTTCTGTGCTCTGCAACTCACTGGATTGTAAGCATTCATGGTCTTGACAGCTGCAGCTTTCCACATATATATACTTATGGGAAATTGAATGCCCAGTGGGGCATTTCAGTTCCACTTCCCTCACAGTAGTCCTTGATTCCCTGCAGCAGGAACAGCTGTGCTCCATAGAATTGGCATCAGCAGAGTATCTGTTAACGTGGAAAATGGCAACATTACTCTGTGCCAGAAGCCAGTATACAGAGGAGAAGGTGAAATTAGGTACAGAACCCCTGTGAGAAGTTTGGAGTAATATGTAGAAGAGCCACCGTTGTGGCTGATGAAAGTGCTAAGCTCATCTGACAGAGCAGTGGTTATAACAGTATGCTTTTAAAATTCATTGCATTTGCTGAGATTAGTATCAAAGTCCTAGTAAAAATACCCAGTGAGTTTAGGAACTCAGCTTCCTTAGATTTCTCTCATCATCCCATGGCTACAATGCCATCACATCAGTCAATTGGCTACAAGGGCTACAATTGCATCACTTGAATCAAAGTGCATATCCCAAACCTGGCAGTGTTAACAGGAAGTGGAAGCAGCAGCTCTTTCTGTTCCTATCTCACAGCAAAGTGTTTTTTGCAGCCTTGTGTTCATCAGCTTCCCAAACACCATTCCTAACCTGCAGAATCTGTCAATATCAGACTATAAACTGTGTCAAGAGCCATCTTTTTCTTGTATTTGTGTGCAGAGGCAACCACAGCAAGACTCTAAGATGATAAGGTATTTCAAAATACTAATAAACCCACTGGCCAATCCGGGTTCAATCTGAGACTAAAGATCAGTTTTCTCCCATGTAAGGTACCCTGTGGCATATTCAGTGATAGGCAGCAAATGACAGTTTCTTTAGGGAGTTAGAACTATGTTTTTCCAGTGTTTTAATAGCTAAGAACCAGGTGTCCTACTAGCCATTTTCTTATAGCCACTTTCTTGTAGATTCTCTCATTTCAGAGAAAAATGTACAGTGAAACTACTAACACCACACCTAACGTATTTGTTTTCTAATTTCTTTACTGTATAAAAATTGTGCATGTTTGAATCTTCCTTTAAATGTGTGTGTGTATTTCATTTTAGATGTTAATTATTGAGAAACAGCTTTTCAGCTTATGAGCATCAGGTCTGGCTGCTCTCTGGGCTCATTCCCATTACAGGAAATAATCCATGTTCTTTTGTGATGATTTCTAGCCAAGGTGGTCTGACACAAACGACAGACAAGCCAGCTCTTAATGGATGAATAGACCTTATCATAGCTGTCTGAATCCCAAGGCAATTTAATACACTTTTCTGCTTTGTATTAAGATGAATCAACTGTTCAGTCACAGATTTCATGATTTTGTGCCCATGATTTGGGGAGCTGATAGTTTCGGGTCTTCTACCATTCTGTAGTCTACCTATTTATTGTTCCTTTTACATAAACAAACTCAGTGCCAGCAGAATTCAAATCTCATTGTCTGATCAGTTTACTTACAGTGAGAAGGTTCCACATTTTCCTTCACATTCAGTCATGACAACTCTGTCCACAGAACGGCAACTCTTATAGAAGATGAAGTCTTTTCTTTGACGGACAGAACACAGTGTGGGACTATCCAGAGGTAC
>NW_008825156.1:138656-155471 GCF_000699105.1 Pygoscelis adeliae | reverse complement strand
AAAAAATACTTTCAGTGAAATAGCTCCAGAAGTTCCTCGCAGTTCAGCACTCTCTGGGCTTCACTAGTGCACTCAAAGAATTGTCTTAAGTGGAATTCCTGCTTCAGTTTAGACTTTCCCAGAGAGATCGGACAGTGAATGCTTGGAATAACAAACATAAATATTAAAGTATCTATTTAAATACAAACATATCAGCCTCTATGGCTGGAAAATGGATTGATTTAAGAATAAAATTCATTCTCAGTATTGTTGATTCAGGTACACCGGCATACTTACAGGTTTTGCAACAACCGTTAGGTAAGAATGTAATAGTTCCCTAAAAGAACAAAGAAACAGGAAAAATAATATTATTTTCTTTCCCTGTATTAAAGAGGCTTTTAGGCCAATACCTGAGGAGAACAATTCCTCAATGGCTGGAAATAACCAGTGAAAACTGTAGCATTGATCTGAATAAACAAAGATAATGGTCTCTTCCAGACTTGAAATCTATCAATTTACAAAGGACTGCGGAAATAAAGAAAATGTTTTGAAGGAAGTCTACAGTTAACATCATGAAATTTTTCCTCAGAAACAATTCCAAAAAATGTTTTCTCAGAGACTTCTATATTTGAATGGGGAGTATGCATGGTGTTACTGGCAGCCTACTGACTGAACAGCTTCTGTTTCTGTAACATTCAAGAAAACATGGTTCTTGTTCAGACAGGACCCTGCACAAAGCAGTCAGTGAGGACTTTGCATCTCAGTGCTGACCAGTGTTTTGGCTACTGAGAGACAGCTGCCAGTTATAAGCCTTGAACTCTCACCCAGATATGTTATTTTATACAATCTATAGGTCTGTGCATGGATGCAGCAGAAACTTTTGCCCTTGGGACTGAAAAACTTTGGTGAAAGGTCATCAGAGCTTAATTTGACTTTTGTTGCTAGTTAGGTGGCTGAACTAAACTGAAGTAATCCATGCATTGAGTAGAGGGTAAGTTTTTCATATTTACTTACAGGTTTGCAGTTCTCCTCATTGAATGCTGGGCAGGTAATCTCAGATGTGGAAGAGAGAAGTTGGTTATGGATATTTACACAGCTATAAATGGTGCAGTTGTTGTAAGGATCACTTTTAAACTCTCCAGGCTGCAAGCAAAATACAAAATGTAATAAGGAAAGCTGAAGGGAGTTCAGACAAAAATTTTCCTGTCCTCTGACAATGACTTTCCTCTTGTTTCCCAGTCAATTACTTTTAGGTTAACAGCTGTTTCGGATACAGATTATTACACGTATTGCAGCATGCCATATGTGGAGAGAATCTTCAGTTTTACATGGGGTTTCCCTTGGAAAAGAAAAATCTGTCTAAAGTATGCAGAGTACATTAGAATTATTAACAAAAACATCCATGCCAATGGATTTTGCCTAGGGAAAGCTAAACTGTTATATGGTAATTAAGAACAATCCTAAACTTTCACCCTACAGGGGCAATAAAATTGTTTCACATGCAGGCTTTACTAGTGTTTTTCAGTACACAGAAATCAAATAATACAGAAAAGCCCAAGCTTCCAGACATCACAAGAAAAACCCTTCCAATGGTATTGGATTTGTCATTCCAGGAAAAGCCTTCCAGAAAATTTTATTTCATGAGTCCTTCCTTCAGGCCAAAAAATTGTAGATAGGCTTTGCTTTAGGTGAGCCTCTGACCTTTCAGGTGCAGACTTCCACTAAGCCTTATCTCTGAGAAGGAGAGGTTCCCTCTCTGAAAGGGGGAACTTTACAAACTTGGTAGAGACGTAAGATGTAAAGCATACTTACACTCAAGATGAGGTCAGAATTGTTTGCTGTATGTATAACACACTTAGTCTGCACACATCTTCCACAACATTCACCTTTCACTGGTTGATGTTCATATCCCTAGATATTAAAATTAATTAAAAATGAAAGCACTATGATAGATGCATTTTTGAGAAATAAATGAAAACATACTAACCCATTAATTGATTATGCTTTGAAGTGCACTCTAGATTGGTGCCTTTCTGTGTTCCAACCCAATGGAAGACAAGTAATAAAAGCAGACTATAGATGGAATAAATTAAAGCGCTATAATAAATATGCCTAATAATTAAATATCACTCCATTAAGTGCTCTACAGAAATTTCCCAGCTAATCCTCCCAATGTGAACTGAATACTGTAAGTTACACAGTCAAGCTTCACGCAATAGATTGCTCAAGGACAGTTGGTATCTATGCTGGAGTTGGACTCTGGGTTTCTGCTCCCTGTCTTTTGCTTGTACCACTCATTGATCAAACTGCTTTTCATGTACATGTGTATTTTGTTTGTTTTTTTTTTTCTTTGTTTTAAGTTGTCACTTACTGGTTCACAATATGTGTTGCATGGAATATGTTCACATGAGATGATATTCAGTTGAGTGCTGACGTTAACTTCGTTAGTGCAGAAACAATTCTGACACTTATCAACAAAGACCGAGGAATTAGGCTATAAATTTTAAGGAAAAAAAGGCTCATATATTAATGAGATATGACATGTGTGACAGACATTTCTTAATTTCCAAAAAATGTGTAAACCAAGCAATGGAAACGGAAATGATCATAAATGCTACTGGATAGCTATTTGGCTGGCCATTTATGAAGACAACATTTTAAATACTGAATTTAATTTAACGTGTGTCTTTATTGAAGTCCTATATAGCAATGATAAACTCAGACATTAAAAGGACAGGTGTCATATAAATATCTGCAATAAAACAATTACTAGACCAAACAGAATTTATTAGGAATCTAAGTCTGTTTAGAATAATACTTATTTACAAATCTTTTCGTTTTTGAAAACAGAGTCTTAAAACTGAAATAATGTGCTGACAGTAAATGTGGACTGACTTTCTAAAATGCATGCACACTTAACTTTAAACCCAAATCTCTCTCTGATACTGACATACAAACAACTCCTCAGTCTCTTTCATACACAGCAACCTTTTCAGAAAAGATTTAGGCTTTGTGAAATTGATGAACTCCTGAAAGGAATTTGAAAATTTCTAATATATCGATTGTACTAGATAAACCTCCTCATAGTGCTTCTGATAAAGTGTACTAACTGGTCTTCTAAGCATTTTCAGAAGACTGTTGAAATATGAACTTACCAAGAACTCAGCATTCTGATGTACACAAACCCTCTTGGGAACTGTTAACAAGAAAGTAGTTAGGTGGTTACATAAGGTGAAAAAAAAAAAGGTCTTCACCCCACTCTAGTCAAACTCATTTTTTCCACAATGAATCACAATGCATATGGTCAAATACATTGGTTATTCCCCATTTCGGGTAGCAGATATGACATATATAAAGTATAAGAACAAAAACTGCGTGTGCAAAAAGGGAGGAAGATTTGGTCCAACATAGGCAGTCCAGTTCATAGCCAAGAATGTCCACTTAATGGGTACAAGTAGTTCCTTGTTTCAATTACCAAGAACAAAGCAGACTTTGTAAAGCTATCTTCTACTGGGGATTCTTACAGGGACATTTTGCTAAATTAAGCTGAGGCCACAGTCCCAGTTAATTCTGTAGCTGTTCTTGCACGTACTTACAACCAGGAAAATTGAACCTGAGCCACCTGAGCTATATCTGATTTTGTAGTTGTTCATCATAAGCATGGCAGTAGTAACCAATGTTAATAGTAACCACTTTGTAGAATCTGACTGTGTTCATTATCTCTTTCAATAGGTTATTGCATACAGTCTTACTAAGTGTGATGCTAAATTGTGTAATATATAATGCTAATCATTGTAATAGATTTCCAAGGGACTTACCACACTGGTACACAGGACAGCACTGACCACTGGGAATATGAGAATGAACTTCAAATCCCACTGTACACTTGGGGACTTTAGTTGTGCACAGGCTTGTATTGCATTCTGAAAAAAAAAGGAATAAGCCAGAAAGTACACTAAATCACGGCTACTAGAAATAGGCATCTATCAAAGCATTTAGGATAGACTTTCCATTGCTAGGAAACAGTCCAGATCCTCTCCAAAGAAATGAATTGCAGAAAGAGAACACATATTTCCTAGTGAATCCAGGGACTGGATTGGGGGGCTGCACTAGTTTGTGAAACTTTTTCTACTATGTAATTACCAAGTGTTAAAAAAGTATTACAGTTTTTTGCAGAGAAGTAGGGGACAACTGTTACTCTCTCCAAGGTTGTAGGCAACTGCCGCAAAATGAAAACCCACATAGAATTCCATAATCTATCTGCATTTTACTTGAATAAAATGTGGTCCTGAACTCAAGAACAATAGATTCAGTTACATTGAGTCCCATAATTGTAAATTCAGTTATGTTGAATCATTGCAATATTAAAATGTATTTTCCCTAACACTGGGCAAGCTGATTTTAAAAAGCATGAGGAAAGATACTATTTTGTGACTCGCTGCTGCAGGTCTCTGGTGCTAAACTAGTTCAGTTCTCTTTTCCTTTCTATTCTTAAAAGGTATAAAAAGACTAGAAACAAAAGTATAAACTCACTGCAGGTGACAATGGGGCAGCAGGAGTCTTCAGAATTAACTTCATTGACCTCATAGAAGCCTTCTCCATCACAACTGGTCTTATTTTGTTTGGCACATTCATGAGGCTCACATACAATGCCATTTCCACCTTCCAGGCAAATACAGTCCTGACAGTCTACTGTAAACTTTTCCCCAAACTGTCATTAAAGAAAATAAAGTGAGTGATTGCATGGTTGCCAATTGAAAAGAACAGAAGTAAAAACAGGAATGAAAAGTTGGGAGACCACAAAACAAGACTGCACCAGTGGAGACCACTCTCCTCTCCCCAACCCGAGCCTCTGCTTGAAATACAAAAGCACATGGCAGCATACCTCTCTTGGTATCTTATCCAATCCAAGACAGCCTGTGAAAATATCAAATTAAATTTCCATTACCACTCATATAATGGTAGACATCTCTACTATATGTTGTATGAGTATTGCATACAGTCAGATCTATGTTGCACACATGAGAAGGAGACAACAAAGAGGAAACAAACATGCATTCGAGTGAAGCAGTAAAACTCACCACAAGTTTTCACACAGACATCCACACCAGAGTCATACAGCATTGTTCCATTAGGACAGAAACAGCCTTCCATTTGTTTAGTTGAAGTTTCATTTTGTTGACTGTATGAGACAAAATGTTCAGAGGAACACCATTACTGTCATAGGCACACAGAGGAAGATTATGCCAAATAACCTTTCACTGAAGATACAGTGGCAAATGATCTGCACATTTGCATTTTAGGGATTGACAATGTTTATGTTTGCTATAGCCAAACAACATAAACAGTACAGGCACCCAGATTTAGGATCAAGAGAACAGTGGTACCAAATTTGACAGTCAGTTTAAGACATGACAGGAGGTTGATTTCTCTCATCCACCTATGCATTAGATATGACCGAACAGTTGTATGAACTATAACTAACAGTGAAGGAATTATTTACCTTGATTTGCAGGTTATCTCTTTAATAGGACCACATGCTCTGTATTCTTTATCTGAGGGGCATTTATAAGCTGGAATGGGAGAATAAGAAGGAGGAAGAGCTCAGTAACAATATCACAGAAAAGCCCCAAGACCTTATGCCAAGAAATTAAACACTGACTATTCATTTTCCTATGTATCTTTGACAATCTTGAGAAGCAAAGAGAAAAAAAAAAACACAGATATCAGACTCATGTGTCTGAATGGAATTATTTTATGCAATTTAGCTGTAGAGATATAGCACCATACTTTACATTAAGGAGATAAAGCCAAGAGTCTACATCTTGATTACAATTTTTTTCATAATTTCGGTCTCTTTTGCACAAGTTCTCAAAGAGGAGTGTATTCCTGCCCTCTGCCCTCTTCTTACTACAGCTGAAAATGAATGCATATGTCACTAAATACAGAGTGATCTGCTGATGTCTGCAAAACACAAAACTGCCTGTGTACAAAAAGTACTGGTACAGATGTTTCTGGCACAGTCAATAGATGTATATTTTTGCAGGCTCATTTATCATTTCCATTGTTAAAAATGTTACCTGTAAAATGGCTTAAGGAAAGAAACTGGTGTGATTTATTGGTGTCTTCATTGCTCAGAAAGCAATATGATTTACTATCAGGACATTATTGCCAAAACAGTTCCATATAAGCTTCCCTAATAGTTCAGGATAAATGGCCAAATACTTACAGCAAACACCATTGGTATGACTTCTCCAGTCAATGCATACACTTTGATCAGCACAGGTGGCAGCATAGACCTGCAGACTTGAGCATTCCAGGTCTAAGTTGGGAACTACACAGCTATCAAAAACACAGGCTGCATAGTACTTTTCAGGCCGGACAAAGCCATGGCATGGCTCGAACAGACTAGAAACATAAACATTTATCATTATTAGTTATTCTGTTTTCTGCTAAGTGAGTGTGGGAAAAGGCGAAAGCATAGGACAGTGGAGGGCAGAGAGCATAGAAGAGCAAGCAAACATCAAGAAAGGTTAATGTAGCAGCCAGAGGGTTGGAAGCAAACTATCAGCAAAGAATGACATCTAGAAACAGTAAAAGGAATGGAAGCAACCCACAAAAGCTACAAGGAATGGAGCAATAGTTAGAAACACATTTTATTGAGAAATGAATCCTAAAATTGCCACTTAATTTGAAGATCAAAGGCTTATAAACCCCAGAGGAATACCTACCTTCCCAAAAGAAGCTTGCAGATGGAAGATTCTTTGCAAGGCTGCATCGGGGTTGTGCTAGGTGCTTTTGTAGGAATTAGGCCTGGAGAGCACTGTGGTTTGGAGGGATCAACAACTTGCCAATGATCTGCCATGGTTTCACAGTTTTCTGCAATGTTACCATTCGGCAACATGCAGTCATCTGCCGTGTTGTTATTGCAAGTACCTAAAATTGGCAAGGGGAGAAAGAATTTACTCACAGATTTGTTATCAAATTCCATTCATCTTTGTGACAGGGCTGTCATTTACCTGTTTGTGGTTTTCTGAGAGTACAAAAATTACTAGAGTAAGCCTTACCACACTGTCCATGAGTGTTGTTGCCAAACAGTCTGTAGGGCATTCTGATAGAAAAGGACAAGCCATTGTAAGTCACATTCATTTTTAGTTCAGGAATTTCCACTACACGATTTATGCCTGACTCATAGATGCTCAAGCCAAATTTTTTATAAGGCAAAGCCACTGCCTGTTTGTTTACTGTCACCTAATAAATAAAAGAAAACAGAAAAGAGATTATTACAGAGAATTATAGAGAATATTTAGTTTGACTTCAGAAAATAATTGACTATTCATTACTTGGTATTGGAGATAGAATGTAAATGCAAATAATGTGGTTTTATTTTGTAACAAGTATCCCTGAGTTTCCTTTTATGTTACTGGAAAGTCAAACTTTTCTTTTCTGAGCCAAAGAAAAGGCCTATCAGCCACTGATAAACTAGGCTAAAATTCAGAGTTTAAACCAGCTAAATTCTAACACTCAAGAGATTTATTAGAGTGACTATGGCACTGAGGACACCCCGTGAAACTGCAATATAAAATTCTCCCAAATTCTTAGTGCACACAGTTTTGGCTTTCTTGGCATAAAGGGAACATGCTTGTAGGAAAATTAAATGAAAGAAATAAGCCAAAATCTTTATTATTTATTTAAATACAGTAGCCATGATATACCTATGGAACTAACACTACTACTTTTACTCAGCAATGGTAGATTTCCCTGCTTTGGAGAAAAAAAAAAGAGGTCTAAATGTTGCAAATTTTCAACAATATGCTGCGACATAACTTCTAATATTCCCACAAAATAATGTACAAAAATAATCCAAACAAACCCCACAAAAGCCCAAAACCAAACACTTCTCACCCAATTTTGAAGCCCCAAAGCTGGGGCATCATATTTATCAATGAAATAAACACGTAAGAGCCCCTATTCTGAAAAATTAAAAAGGTGACACCAATCAAAGCTAGTAATGGTACTTTTTAAAAATGCTTAAGCCCAGTACTTTATTGTTATGTCTATTTTATGTTGTATCCTCCCATTCAACATTTATTCTTTTCCTTTGTTACATTAATATTAATTATAAATGAATTTATTTTATATCCTTAACTCTTAGCAATTTGTCCACGTTTGTGTATTTAGAAGAGATAAGGCACTGCAAATATTTGAGATAAAAAGGGAAGAAGCTGTAGAAATTTATATTCAGAGTCAAAAAAGTAGCCCTTCAAAGTAGTCCTATTTTATAATCCAAACTGGTATTAAATCTAAAACACAGATTTCTTTTTAATTTTTTTTCCTAACATTGTGAATACAATTATCAGGTTAATGTTGTATTAATATTTTAATCAAGAAATCAAAGGTAACATTCTCCAATACCTTTACTTGTAGAGTATTTGGTTTGACTGTTGCTATGCGCACTTCCTGAGTCTCGTGTCTCACAATGAGCGTTCGAGGACAGGAGACTACATCCCGTGTATCACAATGGTAGTTATCAATGTAGACACCGAAGTTGTCAACTTTCTTATAAATCTCTTCCACAAGGACGTATGTACAATTCCCTTGATAGCTGTAGTACAGTCCATCAAAAGTCATGTAATGTGGGTCTCCCCAGCCAGTGCAGTAGCCTACAAAAACATACAGCTAGGTTAGCTTCTTATGGCAATATACAGAATCAGATCAGACTATAAACAAAATCTGTAAATGTGGGATTCACCTCATCTAACTTTAAGCATTTAAATTTTTAAAGTGTATATGTCAATGCGTGAGCTTCTTATCTAGAACTTATCAATAATAGAGAAAAACAAGCACTTTCAGGGCACAGTTCATCTGACTTATTTCTGGTAGACAACTGAGAATAGGATTGACTGCACCATAGTTATACCTTTACCGATAGTCTGAACAAGTAACTTATATGTAGGCTTCTAGCCTATAGAAGTCTGCATCTGGACATTTAAATCCTGCCTTGGGAGACCAATTTATTCTACTAACACAATAGTTATGTAGAAATGATGGCAAATTAAGTAAAAGCCCCTGATTAGCTAAAAAGAATCAATGAAGCACTCCAAACAAACCAACACTAGAAATCTGAGGGTCACAGCCTTGTGTGATACTTGTCCCCTGATAAATATTTTTGCCCTTGTCACTAGTATTGTTCCCACAGGAGATAAATTATTCAACAAAATATATACTTACAATCACACTCCCAGTGCCAACAGCATCCATCCTCATCAATGACTTGCACAGGAGAAAGCCCATTGGCACATGTAGGTTTAGGAGGTGGATTACAGATTATGGGAACCACCTGGATTATATTGTCTTCTATACATATTGCCTTAGTGCAGTTACAGAGCCACCATGACTCACCTGGCTGTGTTTAGAAAGAGGGGGGGGGGAAGAGAGAGAGAAACCTTATGAACAGTCAGACTGCCAACAGTTATGCCTAAATAACTTTTACAGAGTTTTAAAACACCATATGTTTATTGACAATTTTTTCCCCACCAGAAGTCCGAAAATGGGAAGGAAGTGCAGCAGTCAGCACCATCAAGGCCTGCAAGATGAGCTAGCACTACTGAGAGCTGCTAGGTGAAAAGCATTATTTATAAAAGTCAAGCTGTCGTGGTTTAACCTCAGTTGGCAACTGAGCACCACACAGCCGTTCGCTCACTCCCCCCCCCGGTGGGATGGGGGAGAGAATTGGAAGAGCACAAGTGAGAAAAACTTGTGGGTTGAGATAAAAACAGTTTAATAATTGAAATATAATAATAATAGTAATAATAATAATAATAATAATAATAATAATACACAAAGCAAGTGATGCACAGTACAATTGCTCACCACCCGCTGACTGATGCCCACCCAGTCCCTGAGCAGTGGCCCCCCCGGCCAGCTTTCCCCAGTTTATGTACTGAGCATGACGTCACATGGTATGGAATGTTTCTTTGGTCAGTTTCGCTGTGCCCCCTCCCAGCTTCTTGTGCACCTCCAGCCTTCTCAGTTGGTAGAGCATGGGAAACTAAAAAGTCCTTGGCTAGTGTAAGCATTACCTAGCAACAACTAAAACATGCGTGCATTATCAACTTTGTTCTCATCCTAAATCCAAAACACAGCACTGTGCCAGCTACTAGGAAGGAAATTAACTCTATCCCTGCCGAAACCAGGACACAAGCCCATAACCTGAAGTGTGAATTGCCTTTTTTAGTTTCAGCTATCTAAAAGTTAGATGTCAGATCTTACCTCATCACCCAGACTCCCTCTCTAATCAACAGTGAAAGACACTGATCAATATAATTGATCAATATATGATCAATCCCCTTCCATGAATGCCTAGAACAGATTAACAGCTAAAGCTACAGTGAACACCAGATATATGGGGAGTAATGTCTAAGGTGATTGCATGAATGCATTGTGATTGTATGCATTTTTTCTATCTTCCACCAGTTTTTCAGCCATGTATAATTTTTATCCCTGCAGATCTACAGAGCAAGTTGGTAGACATCTAAGCTGTGAGGAGGCTTTAGAAAGGTACAAGACATTAGCTTGTCTGTGTCAGAGGTGGAGGGTTCTGAAAAACTCAGAACTCTGAGTCAAATTTCATGAGCATTTGAATGTGGTGACCTGTTTCACAGTCCTCTTCCGAAACAGGACTATGACCAAGTATGACTCATTCCAAACTCAGACTAGGTCAGCCCTGTGGTTTCTTGTTGGGCTGCACTGTAAACACACAAACAACTTTTGCCCACTCTGGACCTATTCAAAAGCAGAAACAGAAAAAGATAGTTTAGCACCACTTAGCCCTTGGTTACCTCTTCATCAAAGCTTTCCTACAATGCTGTGATTTAACTCCTTGAAGAAAGCCTTTTTAAAACTATCCTTGAAGCACTAATAGCAGCATATAAGCTATAAAATTAAATATCATTGGAAGTCAGGCTGATACCCAAGAAAACAGAAAGAAATAGAATGGAATGATAATTCCTTTTCTATCCAGATTAATACATACTCTGTATGTTACTAACATTGAAATTATGTGCCTAGTATCCATCCAAAGAACAATGTTAAAAACCTCATGAAATCTACTTACCACATGAGATTCATTAGGTAAAATAGAACAATTCCTTCCAGGAGTCGTTGGTGGTAGACTTGTAGTTGAACCTGAAGCACTGAGTGGAGTAACTGTACTGTACATAGAACTTCCTGGAATGGTGACTGCACTTGATGTTGCAGTTGGCCAAGAAGTACTAGTTGAGCCAGAGGAAACAATTCCGGAGGTGGTGGTGGTGGTGGTTGCAGTGACTGTGGTAAAATTACTAGAGGTTGTTCCTGAAGTGGTGGTAAAAGATTCTGTTGGAGTTGTACCAGAAGTGGTGACTGACATGGGACTGGTTGATGCTGATGGCAGAGATACAGTAGTGCTGGCTGTAGGCTCTGGGGAGGATGGTCCTGAAGTCATGGTGGTGCTGGCACTTGGTCTTGTTGGAGTAGTGCGAGTTGCAGTTGTTGTCATTGAGCTACCTGTTTCCGTTAGTATTGTGGTGCTCTGGGGAGGGGGTCCTGAGGAGGAGGGGCCCGAAGTGGTGGTCTTGGTGGTCGACCCTTTTTCAGTGACTCCAGAGGTGGTGGATGCCACTGGGCTTGTTGATACCGATGGCAGTCATACAGTAGTGCTGGCTGTAGGCTCTGGGGAGGATGGTCCTGAGCTTGTGGTGCTGACGGTGGTGGTAGGAGATCGTGTCGGAGGGCTCCCAGTTGTGGTGGTAGTGGTCTCATGGCTAGGGGTTTCCGTTAGTATTGTGGTGCTCTGGGGAGGGGGTCCTGAGGAGGTGGGGCCCGAAGTGGTGGTCTTGGTGGTCGACCCTTTTTCAGTGACTCCAGAGGTGGTGGATGCCACTGGGCTTGTTGATAACGATGGCAGTGATACGGTAGTGCTGGCTGTAGGCTCTGGGGAGGATGGTCCTGAGCTTGTGGTGCTGACGGTGGTGGTAGGAGATTGTGTCGGAGGGCTCCCAGTTGTGGTGGTAGTGGTCTCATGGCTAGGGGTTTCCGTTAGGATTGTGGTGCTCTGGGGAGGGGGTCCTGCGGAGGTGGGGCCCGAAGTGGTGGTCTTGGTGGTCGATCCTGTTTCAGTGGCAGAGATACAGTAGTGCTGGCTGTAGGCTCTGGGGAGGATGGTCCTGAGCTTGTGGTGCTGACGGTGGTGGTAGGAGATTGTGTCGGAGGGCTCCCAGTTGTGGTGGTAGTGGTCTCATGGCTAGGGGTTTCCGTTAGGATTGTGGTGCTCTGGGGAGGGGGTCCTGAGGAGGTGGGGCCCGAAGTGGGGGTCTTGGTGGTCGATCCTGTTTCAGTGGCAGAGATACAGTAGTGCTGGCTGTAGGCTCTGGGGAGGATGGTCCTGAGCTTGTGGTGCTGACGGTGGTGGTAGGAGATCGTGTCGGAGGGCTCCCAGTTGTGGTGGTAGTGGTCTCATGGCTAGGGGTTTCCGTTAGGATTGTGGTGCTCTGGGGAGGGGGTCCTGAGGAGGTGGGGCCCGAAGTGGGGGTCTTGGTGGTCGACCCTTTTTCAGTGACTCCAGAGGTGGTGGATGCCACTGGGCTTGTTGATACCGATGGCAGTGATACAGTAGTGTTGGCTGTAGGCTCTGGGGAGGATGGTCCTGAGCTTGTGGTGCTGACGGTGGTGGTAGGAGATTGTGTCGGAGGGCTCCCAGTTGTGGTGGTAGTGGTCTCATGGCTAGGGGTTTCCGTTAGGATTGTGGTGCTCTGGGGAGGGGGTCCTGCGGAGGTGGGGCCCGAAGTGGTGGTCTTGGGGGTCGATTCTGTTTCAGTGCCTCCAGAGGTGGTGGATGCCACTGGGCTTGTTGATACCGATGGCAGTGATACGGTAGTGCTGGCTGTAGGCTCTGGGGAGGATGGTCCTGAGCTTGTGGTGCTGACGGTGGTGGTAGGAGATTGTGTCGGAGGGCTCCCAGTTGTGGTGGTAGTGGTCTCATGGCTAGGTGTTTCCGTTACTATTGTGGTGCTCTGTGGAGGGGGTCCTGAGGAGGAGGGGCCCGAAGTGGTGGTCTTGGGGGTCGATTCTGTTTCAGTGCCTCCAGAGGTGGTGGATGCCACTGGGCTTGTTGATAACGATGGCAGTGATACAGTAGTGTTGGCTGTAGGCTCTGGGGAGGATGGTCCTGAGCTTGTGGTGCTGACGGTGGTGGTAGGAGATCGTGTCGGAGGGCTCCCAGTTGTGGTGGTAGTGGTCTCATGGCTAGGTGTTTCCGTTACTATTGTGGTGCTCTGGGGAGGGGGTCCTGCGGAGGTGGGGCCCGAAGTGGTGGTCTTGGTGGTCGATCCTGTTTCAGTGACTCCAGAGGTGGTGGATGCCACTGGGCTTGTTGATAACGATGGCAGTGATACGGTAGTGCTGGCTGTAGGCTCTGGGGAGGATGGTCCTGAGCTTGTGGTGCTGACGGTGGTGGTAGGAGATCGTGTCGGAGGGCTCCCAGTTGTGGTGGTAGTGGTCTCATGGCTAGGTGTTTCCGTTACTATTGTGGTGCTCTGTGGAGGGGGTCCTGAGGAGGTGGGGCCCGAAGTGGGGGTCTTGGTGGTCGATCCTGTTTCAGTGACTCCAGAGGTGGTGGATGCCACTGGGCTTGTTGATACCGATGGCAGTGATACAGTAGTGTTGGCTGTAGGCTCTGGGGAGGATGGTCCTGAGCTTGTGGTGCTGACGGTGGTGGTAGGAGATCGTGTCGGAGGGCTCCCAGTTGTGGTGGTAGTGGTCTCATGGCTAGGGGTTTCCGTTAGGATTGTGGTGCTCTGGGGAGGGGGTCCTGCGGAGGTGGGGCCCGAAGTGGGGGTCTTGGTGGTCGATCCTTTTTCAGTGACTCCAGAGGTGGTGGATGCCACTGGGCTTGTTGATACCGATGGCAGTGATCCAGTAGTGCTGGCTGTAGGCTCTGGGGAGGATGGTCCTGAGCTTGTGGTGCTGACGGTGGTGGTAGGAGATTGTGTCGGAGGGCTCCCAGTTGTGGTGGTAGTGGTCTCATGGCTAGGGGTTTCCGTTAGGATTGTGGTGCTCTGGGGAGGGGGTCCTGAGGAGGAGGGGCCCGAAGTGGTGGTCTTGGGGGTCGATTCTGTTTCAGTGCCTCCAGAGGTGGTGGATGCCACTGGGCTTGTTGATAACGATGGCAGTGATACAGTAGTGTTGGCTGTAGGCTCTGGGGAGGATGGTCCTGAGCTTGTGGTGCTGACGGTGGTGGTAGGAGATCGTGTCGGAGGGCTCCCAGTTGTGGTGGTAGTGGTCTCATGGCTAGGGGTTTCCGTTAGTATTGTGGTGCTCTGTGGAGGGGGTCCTGAGGAGGTGGGGCCCGAGGTGGTGGTCTTGGGGGTCGATTCTGTTTCAGTGCCTCCAGAGGTGGTGGATGCCACTGGGCTTGTTGATAACGATGGCAGTGATACGGTAGTGCTGGCTGTAGGCTCTGGGGAGGATGGTCCTGAGCTTGTGGTGCTGACGGTGGTGGTAGGAGATTGTGTCGGAGGGCTCCCAGTTGTGGTGGTAGTGGTCTCATGGCTAGGGGTTTCCGTTAGGATTGTGGTGCTCTGGGGAGGGGGTCCTGCGGAGGTGGGGCCCGAAGTGGTGGTCTTGGGGGTCGATTCTGTTTCAGTGCCTCCAGAGGTGGTGGATGCCACTGGGCTTGTTGATACGGATGGTGTTGACTGTTGAATAGTGGTGCCCATGGTAGACACTGTACTTTGTATTTCCGTCGTTCTAGTTGTTTGCAGTGGGGTAGCTGAAGGAATAACTGTAGTACTTGTCTTTGTCGGTATTCCTGATGCAGGTGGTGTACTCTCTTTAATACAAGGAGAAAACACAGTATTTTATTTTAAGTAGGTAAATTAACTTCATTTCATTGTCTGATAAGCAATGAACTTTTACAAACCTAAGCATAGAGTATTAGGTGGGAATAAAGCAGAAACACTTATTAATGGCTTTTGCATAACAGAGGAATTATTTTTAAAATGTCCTACATCTTGCATGGGAGACACTGATGTAAACACTTTATCAATGATCATTGTTGGATGGAACAGCTGTCTGTAGTCTTAAAACTTTATACTGCAGAGAAGATTTCAGCGGTCCTAAATCCAGGGGAATTCATTGAGTTGATCAGTGAACTCTTCGGTTGATTCTGTATTGCTGTCATGGTATATTCTATGGATACACCACGGTTCCCTGTGCTACTTCATGTGGCATGTTCATACCAGCATTGATTATGCTCAGAGTCATTTGATTCTACTGAAATTGAGCAGTTGCTGGAGCAATCTGTATTCCATACCTAACTCCCAGGCCTTTAAGACTACTCACCCACAGGCTATTTTGGCATGCTAGGAATCCCAAATTCACTTTTCTGCTTTTTCCTTCTCACATGACCAAGCCAGTTTTCATTATGGGCCCTAGTGCAGCTTCCTTTAAAATAGTTTTTGATTAGCATTTTATAAATTGTTCATGACACTCAGAGGCCAGCCTCAGAGCCACCTGTTTGTGCTGTTGCAGCATGATGTAAGAGACATATGGTAGATGGAGAAGCATTGCAATAAGAGTGCAGTCATAATGCCGGAGGACAGGAGGAAGAAAGATATGCTGCTTCTGTCCACACAGTCCACAAGGACAATCCTTCAAATAAAATTAATTCAAATTAGGGTAAGGACAGGCAAACTCCTTCATGTTCAGAAGGAAAGAGAGGAAAAAATGGTGTACTGTCAGAGAGGGAGATTCACTGGGATGTTAGGGGGTCTCACACTGCTGCCAAAACATCGGCTTGCTTCCCAGCAGTGCAGGGTAAGCTGGAGAACAACGCTCATGGGAATACTGGGAGAACCCAGCTGCCCAGACCTTTGGCCCATGGCAAGGGGCAACCCGTGGTCTGAAGCCTTTCCCCAGACCCTGCCAGGGAAAACCTCCAAAGCTTCCTACAGCCAGAACTGCAGGTGAGTGGCAGCAATGGCCACAGGGGCAACGCAAGAGAAGAAAGGGAAGAAAGTCTGCACAGCTGCGCCCAAACAGCGCCTGAAATGACAGTGCCACAAAACCAAGCCCCACTCCCATTGCACACCACGGGTCCCGCTGAGTGCATTCTCTGCAGCTGAAGGACGAGCTCCAACAGCAGCAAAAGCATGACTTCCCATATCTGCTTCAGTATCTGTCTAAGCTGGGCAGAGGCACGAGGATGAAAAAACCCCTAATGTTCCCGATAATCAAAGGAATGCAGCCGAGAACCAGAATACATGTTGTGCACTCTCCCTCCTAAACAGAGAGCTCAGTACAGGACCCACTCTACTCTCATGAGACCCCACCTGGAGTACTACATCCAGCTCTGGGGTCCCCAGTAGAAGAAAGACATGGACCTGTTGGAGCGGGTCCAGAGGAAGGCCACAAAAATGATCACAGGGCTAGAACACCTCCCCTGTGAAGCGCGGCTGAGAGAGTTGGGGTTGTTCAGCGGGGAGAAGAGAAGGCTCCGGAGAGACCTTATTGCGGCCCTTCAGTACTTAAAGGGGGCTTATAAGAAAGACAGAGAGAGACTTTTTACCAAGACCTGTAGTTACAGGACAAGGGGCAACGGTTTTAAACTGGAAGAGGGTAGGTTTGGACTGGGCATAAGGAAGAAATTTTTTATGATGAGGGTGGTGAGACACTGGAACAGGTTTCCCAGAGAAGTTGTGGATGCCCAATCCTTGGAGGCGTTCAAGGTCAGGCTGAACGGGGCTCTGAGCAACCTGACGTAGTGAAAGTTGTCCCTGCCCGTAGCAGGGGGCTTGG
>NW_008825156.1:77310-128135 GCF_000699105.1 Pygoscelis adeliae | reverse complement strand
AAATATACATCAACTACACTCCCTCAGAGTACAAAAATTAAGACACATGTTAAGCTGCCAATAAACCTTGATTTATCCCACAGCAAGGCAACACATGACAACACGGCGAGAGAATTACTTATTGGTTCTGAAATCGGAGGCAGCGGGGTTTTGGTGATTATTATTGGTGTTGGGAACGTACATGAAGAAGTTGGTGTGCCAGGAACAGTCATCGTTGTCCCCGGGGTGCTGCTGGTGGTGCTGCTGGGGGGCATCGTGGTGGTGGCAGTGGTGCTGGGAGGCTCCGATGGTGTTGGCGTGGGAGTGGTTGTCCATGTGTGTGGAAAGGACACTGTGCTCGTTGTGGACGAAGGTGGGGCTGTTAGAAACAGTAGGGACAAAGAAAACAGATGCAAGATGCATGAGTGGGACACAACACAGACTGAACAGAAGTTATGTTAGGCAGCTGCCAGAAACCCATAGCGGTCAACCCACTCTTATCACAGTAAAGGTCTATATCACTAGGCCTTCCTTTCCAGCCCCAGAAAGTAGACTAGTTCCAAATCAATGCACAGAGAGGGTCATGACAATCCTTTCCTAGCAAAGAGACTAGGGATCTTGCTGTAATATGCTTTTAACTAAATCGAAAATAAGTACCAATAGGTAAGACATGAGGAGGAGTAAGGCTCTGTGAGGCTTTCTATCTGTGCGTTATTACTTAGAACACCTCGCTATCTCATGGAGTAAGAACTGAGAGGGGAATTTCTTGTCTGGGAAGGAAATATGCACAGGAATATGTTCCTGCCTGATTGCCATGTAATTTCCCTTTGGTGCAATGTCAGCCTGATCAAAAGTTTCACAGAGTACTAGTGGATCTCAGCAGCCAAAGACCACAGTTCACAGCAAGTGGCAGCCTGCAGACTGAAACTGTTCCTGAAAGCCTGCCAGGGGAATCCTTCCTTCCTAGATCTATAACTACAGGCAAACGTTAGCACTGACAGGAAAAGCAGGAGGAGAAAGGGAAGGAATTCTGCACAGCCCCACACAGACAATGCCTAAAATGATGGTACTCTAAATCAAGGCCTACTCTAATCTTGCACATGGGGTCCTTCTGGGAATCTTCTCTCCAGCAGAAGAATAGAGCTCCAAACCAGCATAAGGAAGACTTCCTGCCAGCTCAATATCTGCTATGGAGCCTTTAATAGCTGATGGCCCTTTATTTCTCCTATGGCAAAGCAAGAGCAGAGAGTACTGGTCTGCCAAATACCTCGAGAGGTTGAAGTTACTGGGGTGGTGACTGATGGTGTGAATTCGCTTGTGATGGTTGGGGTGGGTACGGGCATGGTGGTAATTGTTGTTGGCTGCCTGGCTGTAGTCATGATGGGTACTGTTGTCCTGGTGGTGGTTGAAGTTGCAGTTGGTGTCGGACTCGGTGTGCCTGTAATCTCACAAGAAATTTCATGCCATTCACAACAGTTTACCCTGATTTCATAATTATAGCAAAGTCGCCACAGAGTTGCATCTTGCTCCTCATTTTTACAGATTAGTCCGTATGTAACATTACACTCTACTTTCTGTCCAAGTTCCTCTAAGCTCACATCGGGCCTATCTTTAGCCCTGCATTCAATTCTTTCAGGAGCTTCACATATTTTGTTTCCATGTTCACTTCTTATTGCATCGTAGGTTTCATAGTCACCGCCATGTTCTTCAGGTTTACTAACATCAAACCATTCAGTCCAATTACAGATTAATCCAAAGCATGGAGCTGCAAGAAAAGACAGAGATTCTTACAGAGAACATTCTGAGAAGATTAATTTTGTATTCTATTCCATTAAGAACTAGAGCAATGCATTGCAACTTGTTATTTTTCCAAGAGAAGAGAGTTCCAAAATTGGTTCTATATTACCACGTTTTTCAACAGGAAGCTTTGCATCAAAATTAAATCACCAAGCTGAAGCCTTTAAAGGTCTTTCTTCTCACTATACTTACCACATTTTTGCAATTTAAAAAAATTATTTATTTTTGTTTTAAATATATGTTTCTGTAGTGGCCATCTTTAATTTACTCTTTCTTAAAATGTTCATCTGACATTTTTGAACAACGTAGTTTTCTATTTAAAACTTACTTGTAGTTACTGGAGGGCTTGTAGTGGTAACTGAAATAGAAAAAAAGATTACTACATCATCTGCAAGCTTTAGAAAAAAAATAATAGTAGTTTTAAATATCTTAATTATAATATTTTGCTGAGACTACTGAGAAAATTTCTACTATCCCAGCAGGATATTGAGATGCTAACATGTTTTTCAGAATTGGGCAGGCACCCTGTACATTTATAGTTACAATTTCTTCCATGAGAAGTAAATCAACTCTCTTTGAGTGTTAAAAGTGTTAAAAATCTTTCTTAGTGTAGTGTGATAAAACTATTCATAAGTATCACTCTGTTTCAACTATAAGCCCATATACTTGTACATTCTATCTTTAAAGTATTTTTCTTAAAGAAAATAATTTTTAGATGCACATCTCTGTTGAAGATTTACCTGTAGTGGTAAGAGTACTGGTAGGAAAGGAAGTTGAAATGGTTGTAGGTGAAGTAGATGTTGGACAAGGATAAGTACTTCCAACAACTATAGAACCATTTTCTGCACAAACGTATGTTATACATATGTTGCCATCCTGTATTTGTGCCACAGTTTCACCCACTTTATAATGCGTTCCATTGATGACACAAGGACACCCTGCAAGAAAGAGCTTTACTGTGCAATTTTTCTACTACCAGGTAAGAGACAAAGGCAAAATACTTATGGACAAGTAAGCATTTACATGAGTCATGCATGCATGCTCCTTTCAGAGCTATACCTGGAGCTTAGATCTAATACATCACACTAATTTATCTTTACATTTAGAGGATCATTAAAGCATATTTAATAAAGCCCTGCATAAAACGCTTGGAAGAAGAGACTTACAAACCAGGTTTTAAAACGTTCTGAGAGAAATAACAACTGCAATTTACTATCTGACACTTTTCTATAATACTACATGTTCTGGCAGTAGTGAAATCCACTAGTTTCGATATCGGACATGGGGATAAAGAATAAAGGGACATGAGAAAAAGATTGAACAAGAGGTCCTAACAGCAAGGTTCAGCAAAAGTGCTGCCCACTTTTCTTTGGCCACAACTTTCACTTACACTGGAAAGAATTATTCCAAATCAGTACTAAGTCTTTTGTAGAGACAGACATAGCAGTTCTATGCATTTTTTTCTTTTTACTTGTAGAAAAACCCAAATGTTATTTACCTTGGATTGGTGTACACTGTATGGATCCTGAGGGGCCACAGACACTAAAAGCAAAATTTTCAAAAATTGAAATGTTGCAGATGTTTTATGGCACCTGTTAGCAGTGTCAAGAGCACAAAAACATAGAAATTTGTCACTTGATCTTCATTCATACTACTGGATATTTTTCTGGGTGTAATATTTTGCAATATTGCTTATCATTATTTCATTCAAACTGAGTCATTACTTTCATTCTTTAAGTACAACATCTTAAAACTATCATGAACCACTTTGTGTTGCAAGTTGCAATAGTGTAATAATAACAACTGTTCTTCAGAGCAATGAACTTACAGCTAGATCAGTATTTTTTTGCCTCTGAGGAGTCATAGATGTCAGTGCTATCATTAGTAAGGTCCTAGGAATGAGCAGTTAGGACTCAACTATCTCTATCAGGGCTAGTAGAGATCATTTCAGACTACAGTGATTTTGAAATCGCAGTTTTAAGTGAGAATGCAAGGCAGAGTAGCCACTCTCTTCCCAAAGAGCCATGAGAATCAAAAGGTTGTTCTAGAGACAGACCCAGGTTTCATGCCATTATATCATTTATGACACTTCGAAGAGTATATTTAATGAATTTGATAATACAGTTACTATAATGACACTATCAACCTGAAATCTGGATTTTATGGGTTTGGAAAATTGTGAATGAAAAGTTTAAAATCTATACGTATTGTAAGTGCAGCATTTTTTGAGTTTAAGTCTCAACTGGAATAATCGGCATTGTTCCTCTGATTTGTATAGGTAAATGCTAGAATATACCAGCTCTTCAGTTGAAGTTGCATCTTTATTTGCTTGAGGCCTAGTAAAGTAAATTAGGGGCTCAGCATACATAAATTATTTCCTGAATTACTGCAAATGTTTTTGCATTTTTTATATACCATTTTGTACAGTTCTCTTCTGTGATTATTTCACTCCCAGGGGGAATAGGTGGTGTAACACCATTGATGTAACACCAACATTTATCTCCAGGCACACATTCCTTTGTCTCTTCATTATAAACAGGCTTGTCCTTAGGGCATCTGGGGTAGCAACCTGTTGATGACAAATAGAACAGGATGAAGAAAAAGTATAAAGAGTTAACTCAATGATACCTTCTGAAAGTAAATGATTCTCACTGAATCAAGCATAGTGAAAGAAATAAAAAAATTCCAATTCAAATTAGTCCTTGGACAATTATTCTTTACAAAAGACTTAAATCAAACAATTCTTATTGATAATACTGGGGTGAGGAGGATTAAATAAGTTTAGTCATGAAAACTAGGGAAGTTGTTTTTTTCTAGTTCAAGATCTTGGAGAAACTCCTAATTTATATTAATTTCTATGGGCAGATAGTAATTTTAAGACAAAGAAACATCCCAATTTTTCTACAGATATTGAAATGTGATCACTATATCAATAACACTTTTGTGAAGAATATGGAAGTGGATTAATTAACAAAAGGTTTTTCACTACATTTATTGGAACACTAGACCTTGTTTATGTGCCTTTAATAGACCAGGTATCTCAACCCCAAACAGATAATTTATCTGCATTTTTCTGTACCCTTGGCCAGTGACCCAAACCCCAACTGCAAAGGATTAAACATCTGTCAATTCTCATTGTATTTTTCATGTAAATACACTTTTAAAAAATTATTGTGTCCTGCTTTCAAATAAACTCTCATAAAATCCAAATTCTTAATTACATAAAGTCCTCTTTATACCGTATTGGAGTTGTAAATAGCCTATAAACTGAATGACCATGTAATTAACTTGTAGTTAAAAGTCACTTCACACTGCCAGACTGTACTAAAGATGTCCTAACAAAAGTTGTGTTCTATATTTCCACTGAAGATAAAAACCAAAAATAATTTAGAAAGATAATTGGATATATAATAATATGCCTTCTGACACTTTCCAAATCTTTCTAATAATCTAAGACAACCCATTTCAAAACAGAGTTAACTTTTTTTTTTAAATATTTTGGTTAGGGTTTTTTGGGTTTACTTTTGTTTTCTTTCCAGCAGTTCTAGGATTAAAATAGCAAAGTCCAACTCTGGGCAGTTCTTTCCAATCCCTAAACCTGAGACAACTGTTTCCAGTCCAGACCAAAATGACTGTGTGGTCAAAAACGTGGCTGTTTTTTCCAACTTTATCATGTGGTAAAACAGAAAATATTTGTAAAGTCATTCACATTCTTGGACCGTTGCAGTCCCCATAACGTGAAATTCCTTTTCAGTTATTAAACACAAGGACTTTCACCTACTAATATCATATCTCTACATACTTTGAAGAGTTCAATGGGATTTAAATGGCTTGTGCATCCTGTAAGTGGGATGGAATGCAGAATAACCTGTTTTAGCCTTGGTCTTAAAGCCTAAACAAAAAACTATAAATAAAATACACTAAAAATGGAGGTAGCCCCCAGTAGCCCTCTGACAATATTTTGTGGTCTCCGTTAAGTATCCAATATATAGCAGCATCAGTGTGTCTAATATCAAAGATATTTTCCACTGTAAAGATAGGAGTATGCTGCACATTAATCTGATAAAGTCAAGATGGATCTGATGCATGAAGAATGATGAGGTTCAAAAAACCCCAACTATGAGTGACTTTCTTCTTTGCCACGTAAAATATTTTCCTTCTCTTGAAATGCCCTTAGGATGAGATGAGAAATAACAAAGGTGTAATAATCTTGCACGTTTCAGGACATTATCCAAGCAGAGACCTAGTTTTATGGCTGACAGCAATGTAACTATCACCCACTGATGCTAATAAATAATAAATTACATTATAGGAAACATTTATGTAAGACTGGAGACAAATTCAACATAACAGATTTAGGAGCATCTTGTCAAGCTGACTGACTATTCCATATTCATTAAATGATACCTGGACAAAGTTCTATGAAATAAAAAACAAAAATGGCAAGGAATTTATTACCTTCCAGGTATGGTACTGAAAAGTTGGTGCTGACATTATTAATCATCCTGCAGGTCGTGACATTACTGCCACAAGGCTCATAGTGCCAGTCACACTCATTACGAGGGTTGTAGTAGTCACAAAATACCGCTGATGAGAAAAAAAGAAAAGCTAATTAAAAAGACGGTTGCGAGAATGCAGCTCTGATCAGGTCTTTAAAGTACAAGCTAAATGAATCTACATGTTAAGCAGCGAAATTTCTCTTGAGGTATAGGACCTAAACTTTCTTCTACTATACTTAAACATAGGGTACATCAAAATTTGGGGTCAAAACTCTGGGGCCCAAGAATTTCATATTAAACACTCTAGCCTTAATCCAAATCAGAATGAATTTTTAAAATTAAAATATTTTACTTTCTGCCACTTAGAATCTCAAAATTTTGTTTTGAGCACTTTTCGGGGAAATATTAATTTAAATATTATTTTACATTATTTTATGACGTACTGGTATGAGCATAAGCACCACTAATGGACAGTACTTAATATACTCAGTATTGATTAGGTTCATCTACACAGCAGTACTTCTATATACTTTTGCTAAAATCAAATTCTGAATAATTTGAAAAAAAGAGAGGAGAAAGACAAAGAGGAGTTGCAGTTCACAAATTATCAAGCAAAATGGAAGGATGACTTGAAACCTAGCCTTAATTTAAAAAAGAAAGAAAGAAAGAAAGAAAGAAAGAAAGAAAGAAAGAAAGAAAGAAAGAAAGAAAGAAAGAAACCCACCCCGGAAGGGAAACTATGGTGGTTTTAATGAAGAAAGAAAGAAAGAAAGAAAGAAAGAAAGAAAGAAAGAAAGAAAGAAAGAAAGAAAGAAAGAAAGAAAGAAAGAAAGAAAGAAAGAAAGAAAGAAAGAAAGAAAGAAAGAAAGAAAGAAAGAAAGAAAGAAAGAAAGAAAGAAAGAAAGAAAGAAAGCCACCCCGGAAGGGAAACGATGGTGGTTTTAATGAAGAAAGGAAAGGAAAGGAAAGGAAAGGAAAGGAAAGGAAAGGAAAGGAAAGGAAAGGAAAGGAAAGGAAAGAAAAGAAAAGAAAAGAAAAGAAAAGAAAAGAAAAGAAAAGAAAAGAGAAGAAGAAGGAGGAGGAAAGAAAAGGGAAAGGGAAAGGGAAAGGGAAAGGGAAAGGGAAAAGGAGGAAAAGCCAGGCTGAATAAAAGATAATTGAAATATACAAATTTACTCGTTCTGTTTGTTCCCTAATATGCCATGAAAATAAATTGCATTGCATAGCCAGCACAACCTTGCAGTGATAGTATTAATGATTTATTTGATAGGTTTTTTGACAGTAGCCAGAAAGATGAAGTTGTGCTTAACTGTTACTCACGGCATATATCAGGAGTTCTCCAGAAAACACAGGCCTGAGCCTTGGTACATTCTTGAGCATATGCAGCAACTGCAGAACAGAAGCACTCACAATCTCCACCACTGTCACAAGAACAGGCGTCATGAACACAAGCTTCATAGAAAGGAATTGGGTCCACCTGTTGGGGAAAGAAATGTTGCCCCAGTTCATCTCCAAATTAGTTTTCAAACTAGTAAGCTTGAGACATCTCTTGAGACATGGGAATTGAGCTGGGCAGGAATGGGACTGTTTCTAAGAATTACCAAATCACAGACAAACATTATAGGCTTGAAGCTGCTTTAATGTATTTTGGATAATAATAGACTTAAAGTAATATCGTACCTTCATAATTTGCTATGACTGAAACAATAAAATAGGAGTCCTTGGCAATGCCCACATTTTCTAACAGATTTCCATTTTACTGCTCTCAAAACCAAGTTGGATTGGTGCCAATGAAGTCTTATCTTCCAGCAAGCTTTGCCAACCAAGTGGTGAGCAATATCAGAAAGGTTGCACTTCACAGCAAATATAAAGCAGAGAATTTTGCGCTTGCCAGTTTTTGGAGTTTATCTAATGACACATTAGCAAAACATTTCCACTTTTTTGCTTGGGACTGCAAGAAGAGAAACTTAGACTGGATTTTAGCTGCTGAAGGAATCAACAGAGAAACACATATTGAACAACCCCATGCAACACTATAGGCTTGGAGAAGAGTGGCTGGAAAGCTGCCTGGTGGAAAAGGACCTGGGGGTGTTGGGCGACAGCCGGCTGAATATGAGCTGGCAGTGTGCCCAGGTGGCCAAGAAGGCCAATAGCATCCTGGCTTCTATCAGAAATAGTGTGGCCAGCAGGAGTAGGGAAGCGATTGTACCCCTGTACTCGGCACTGGTGAGGCCGCACCTTGAATACTGTGTTCAGTTTTGGGCCCCTCACTACAAGAAGGACATTGAGGTGCTGGAGCGCATCCAAAGAAGGGCAACGAAGCTGGTGAAGGGTCTAGAGCACAAGTCTTATGAGCAGCGGCTGAGGGAACTGGGGTTGTTTAGCCTGGAGAAAAGGAGGCTGAGGGGAGACCTTATCGCTCTCTACAACTACCTGAAAGGAGGTTGTAGTAAGGTGGGTGTCAGTCTCTTCTCCCAAGTAACAAGTGACAGGACAAAAGGAAATGGCCAGGGAGGTTTAGATTGGACATGAGGAAAAATTTCTTCACTGAAAGAGTTGTCAAGCATTGGAAGAGGCTGCCCAGGTAAGTCATTGAATCACCATCCCTGGAGGCATTTAAAAGACATGTAGACGTGGTGCTTAGGGACATGGTTTAGTGGTGGACTTGGCAATGCTAGGTTAATGGTTGGACTTGATGATCTTAAAGGTCTTTTCCAACCTAAATGATTCTATGATTCTGTGATTCTAAGTCAATTAAATTAACTCTTTGTGACTTTTCCACTGTAAGTTAAGAACAAACTGTTGTTAATATTACCATACTTCAGGAAAGAGACAAGAAATAGAGAGGAGTGCTCTCTGTGCACTGTGCTCTGGAAGCTGTGGGCCTGACATAGTGTTTGCTATGACAATTTGGAGGCACAGTACTAGCAGCTAAGCCTGTCTAAACTGCGCAATGTCAGTGGTTTCCAAGAAGATCCCTTCTGTGGGTTGAATATTATAAGGAGCAGTGGTGTCTTCAACAGCCACCTTTCAAGTATAGTATGCATTTCTGTCAGAAAATGGGTCTGATGATCGCAAGGCCTTTCAGAACTCACAGTATTGACAGTGTCTCAACAAGAGATGGTGCAACTGCAGCACACACAGACCTATTCAGGCTAGATTTATGAAGCTAGCTTGCACAGCAGTAGCAATGAAACTATGGTGATGAATATGGGCTTGTACAACCATGGCTGGCACCGCTACTGACACAGTCCTGTTGCCACAGACACTCAAACTTCTTTGACTAAGGCTAGCTGGAATGTGCTGACACCTGTAGCTGTACTGATGACTTAATTGAAGATCACTCTATTTAACCATCTCTTCATTCATTTCTGATGATCTCTCTGCTTCTGCAGTAACAGAAATGCACTGTGCTGTCCCATCACTTACTGCCCTCTACAAACCTTGGAGTGACAAATTTTAAAGACTTCACTCCGGATGATGCTGCATTCTTTCTCTGCCCAGGACTTCCGATGCGGTTTCACATCACAGGGCTTTATCTCTTGTGTGATATCTGGGCACATGGAAGACTGTTTCCAGGAATTCCCAAACTTCAGAGCATTAGTCTCCTGCAGCCCACTCCTTGTTGTAAAGTCATTGTTAGACTTGTCATCAAAGTTGCCACACAGACCACACACTTTGCCCTGGAAAAGAAAATTAACATATCCACAGCTTTTAAATGTACCATGGAAGTGACACTCTAGCAAAGTAAGAGAAAAACATTGACATTAAAAAGGACAACTGACTCTCTGTGTAAATGACATATTTTCATCTTTACTTCCGAATCATTTGTACAAAAACTAAACCTTTATTTGTCTGTGTACTCAGCAAACTATTCAGCTGCCATGTCTTCCTTACTTGAAACAAATGATATCTAGTGTATTTCCATGTCTCTGTGGTAGCCCTTCATCCAACTTATAACACTAAAGAGAGGCTAAGCCTCTTTCAGTTGAGAGGAATTAATTTATTTTCCATTCTTCTCAGTTTATCATAACTCAGCTATTAATATAAGCCTGAGGGAATTTAATTCTGCTCAAAACTGTTTTTATTAAAAGCTTCTAACATAATGAACACCATTTCTTCATCCACGGAAAAAAAAATGACAGTGACTCATTTTTCTCAAAAGAAAGAATTTAACAACTTACCCACAATAGTGAATTTTTGGTAGTGTTATTTAAGGTACATCAGCCCCCTCAAGCAACAGTATGTCCCTGTTTATACAACCCCACACCTCCTCAATCAGCCCAATGAATTCAGTACTCTATAATTCAGCATGCTGATTTTCAGAAATCAGAACCATCTCTATGCATTGCATAGGGAGTTTGGTTTTAACTCAGGGCTGAGATTCCATGCAGGTTTCCAAGTGCATGAAGAGTCATGTACATGCAGGTACAGTGCATGTACAGAACATGTACAGTTTGCATCCCCTAAATTACTTCGGGTGCTTGGCTTTTAATATTCACAAACTCAGAATGCCTTAGACATTTAGCTTTATTGCAATCATATGCTATGCATCCTCTGCAATGCATCGTGATGGACTGTAAGGAACTCCAGTAGCACCTCTGCAAGCTCTGGTAGTAATAATGCAAGCTAATCATCAATGTGCAAAGGATATAGGAATTAAACATGGAGTCAGAATAAAAGAACATTTATGTTTCCTTATCTCATTTATCTATTCATACTACTACTTCAGAAAAAGACAGACAGGTCCTAACTTTGTAATCAGGGGTCAACTTGATGAAAACAGTAGTCTTCTTATCCCAGATGAGCATCACACCATTGCTAGCCTCAATAACGAGGTAGAGGCCTACTGTCCTGTTCCCATAACGCACATCATCACCAATATCTCGCTGAATTTCTTTATAATCTTTGTTCTCCAATTTCAGTTCTGTTTTCTGAAAGATAAAAAGAGAAATATTGTAACACTAACTTTTATGATGAGATAAAATATTAGATGCTCATAAGAATACAAGTCTTTCTGAAACCAGTAGCTCAAAGTCTGGGATGACTTTCCAAGGTGACAGAAAGTGGTGTAACACCACTGAGAGACGTTTCAGTACCTGAGAATCTACACCTTTACAGATTAATTTGATAGGGCCTCTAACCTTTACTTGTTATAGCTGCTTTTAGGGATGTGGCTTTGGAGCATTACTTTTTTTGAAATATTTGAATATCGATATATACTCACTGAGTATCATTACTCACCCCTAGAAACATTTTAATAGCTTTTGAGCAGGTGACTCCTGTAGTTCCACAAGGGACATTCTCTGTGATGATACTGAATGAGCTGCTGGAATTTTTGTCACCACAAAAATCCTATTTAAAAAGGAAAAAATGAGCATAAGAAAATTAGGTAGAATATTTAATTTTTACTTCAGTCTCATAATTATTACAATCGTTTAAATCTTCACAATGTATAAATCGTTACTGCTGCTTCATATGTGAAATCCTACATGCATATATTTTTACAGACACATGAACATATACACATACATCTCTGCATACATATAAACTGCTAATACAGTCTCATGTGTGGCAAAATCTGTGAAACAAGTGGGCCAATAAAACAAAATGAGGAATATATCTTTAAATAGAAATGTCTTTGTTTTGTAAACTTAAAATTTTGATTTATTTCACAACTGAAAATGAGCTGTTAGCTCTCAATATAAAATAGTCCTGTTACATACAATTTATGACCGCTTTTTTTTATCAGAAAAAAAAATCCATTCACACAGCTTGCCTGCACTGAAAATACAGAATTTGTCTTGGCAGAATGTGTAAACACCTCAGGGACAGTGATGGCAGGCAATAAGGAATGACAAAACCAAAGAAGAAAGTAGATCTTCAAGGCAATTGGATGCCATTTCAGCCCTCCTGATAAACATTACCTGAGTAGCCACATATTCACAACTCCCATCAAAGTCATAGAATTTTCCATCAAAGGTGATATAATGGCCACTTCCATATATCATACAAGTCCCATAGCACACATCTTCAGTGCAGCTCCAAACCCCTTTTTGGCAGGTACTAGAAGAGAGCAGAAGAGTTGAATTTTCAAATTGCACCAAGAGTGTGCTGTTTGGAAAACTGCAGAACAAACCAAGCAGCTACCTGATACAATGTGATAATGTCCACAATACCCATTTCAGTGTTACAGAGTGTCTTAAGTCTCAGCTTCAATAGTTTAGCCTGTTTTTAAGCCTATAACATGATTTTTAACTCTGGCCAGCTACATTTTTTAATCTGATAGCATTTATATTTAAAAAATGAGTGCACTTTCCCAATAAGAGATGCCTACTGAAAACAGAGGTAGCTATTACTCCAATATTTTCAGCACAATCTGTATTTCCTCAGATAGAAAAAATTATGCCTGAAAACGAAGGTTTATACTTGCAGCTATCTCAGCCACTGTAGTACATAAGCCTGTACATAACATGACTATTAATTCACTGCATAGAATATATTCTAGAAGAGAGTACAAAGTTATAACTTACCAGGTGTTGCAGTCCACTGTTATCTTCTGTCCAGGAGAATACCACTGGTTGTTATGAATGCATGGGCAGTCCTTCTCCTCAACACAGCCCCCTTTCCCATCATCAAATAGACCTTCAGGACACACACAGCCTGAGACACACTCTGCCTGGAACTAAGGAATATAAGGAGAAATTGTTACTTTACGAAAAAGCCATGCATTTTTCTTCCACTTCTTTATAAACACTCAAGTAAAAACTGCATTTATAACCAAACAGCCTAATATTGATTAGTTTTATAAGGTTTTTCTTTCTAGGTTTCTAATGTTTTTCTTTTCTTTTTTGATTGTCTAAGAACCCAAATCATATTTCACTTGGGAGGTATGACCCTACTGAAGACACTGTAAAAAGAAACAGGAGAGGGAAACCATAAGGGGAATCATCATGAAATTGTCAACAGAGTAATATCATTGCAGAGAAAAGAAAGGAAGATTAAACCAAAGAGAAATAAACTGTTAGTTACAACTGCATTTTCTGTGTTGCACTGTGTCATTTAAAGAATGCAGAATAAAGGAAACATGACATGGAGAAAAATTGAATACATACATGATCAGTTCGAGGAGTATGACAGCCAAGTTGTACAGGCGTTTGTGAAGTCCACTTTGGGGATGCATTGCAGTCAAAGTACATCTTGTTAGAAGAACATTCTGTTGCATCTGAAAGGTACATTGTTGGTTTAGTTGAATCAAGAAAAGGCAAAAGAAATGTGTGTGAAAGATGGTAGTTACTAAGACAGGAATCTCAGGGTATGTCTACCCTCATGAAAAAAAGAGACTCGGTGAAGACAGAACAAAGTGAAAATGTGCAGCTGCTTCACATAAAGAGAAAAAACAAACATGCAAAACAAGTAAGTGGAGAATTCAAATGGAAAGTGTAGGTTTGGGTTTGGAGGTTGGGTTATGGTTTTTATTTTATTTTACTTTATATAATGTCACTTACTCTTTGTTCTTATTGTCACTGAAGTACACTGGACCTTTGCATTTCGGCAAACACTAGAAAAGAAGTGAAGTAAGTACAAATTAAAAAAGAAGTAAGCTCAGTGTCTTAAATTTAAATCTAAGGATTTGTTTATATAAATTTGACAGTATTTATCAGAGACGTCCTGCGTAATTTCTACTGCTATTTCAAGGTGAACTCTATTGAAGCACACTCATGAATTTTCACTTGGAGAAAAAATGTAGCAAGATTTTAGGCATAATGCACAGAAAGGTTATGTTTTAAGTAATGACAGCTATTCTATTAATCCTTAATATCATGCTTTTTGATGACTCAGGAAACAGATAATAATGATAATTTAAATCAAAGCCTTCATTTGGATACACAGTATAATTTCATGCCTATTCAACTCATATGCTGCAAATTTGTTGGCCTGTATGCTTCATCTGCCGGATGAGAGAAGGAAGTATTTCACAGTTTGCACTGATGATTCATGCAGCAAACAGTTGTCAGAGTTCATGATAAAAAATACCAGCATCATGAAAGTTGCTTTCAAAAGCCTATGCTACAGTAAATACATATCAAGGGGACCTTCCTCCAGTGGAAAACACAAGTAATCTGTCTCTGACAGAAAAGGAAACAGCACCATAACATCATAGCTAGCCTTTTATCTTCCTTTTACCCCTCTGCTCAACAAAGCCCTATTAACAGTGCAGCTTCAGAGTAACGTTTATCTGTGAAGGCCAGTACTCACACCTCTAAACAAAGCTGCACTTCTCAGTTATTAATAAATGACATTGCAACAGGATGATGCTTTGCTCAGCATGAAGATGGTGTAAAACGTATTACAAATGTTCATTAAAGCACCAAAAAAAGCTAAGCAGCTTACACCTAATAAGTAAATTTAAAAAGGGCTTTTATCCCCACAAACAAGAAGCCACAATAAAACATACCAACGTTCTCCATCTTTTGTGACATATTCCCCTGGTTCCAAGTATGATCCCTTGTAAAAACATGGGCACTTGGAGATGGGCACACAGGTATCCTTGTTATCCAAGTATGTATTATATGGGCAGCCACAGCCATCCACAGGAGCAAAGTCTTGCAAGCAATGTTTTTCACCATCAGCAAGGGAACGACAGGTTTGCTGGCACATTGTAAGGTTGTAAAGGAAGATTTGATTTCCTGGGCAGGCAGACACTTCCCTAGCTGGAGAGAAAATAAACAAACTGATAAATAAGGGATGCAGGATGGACAATTTAACCTTGACATTTCTGTTTCGGTTTCTTTGGCTGTGCAGCACGTAATGGTAAAAATGGTAAAAATCCCTTAGATTTTATTAAAGTACAAAAATATCATAAGTCACAAGTAATGCTAGCCTAACTTTGTTTACCAGTTGAAGACTTCTTTTTAACTGCTACTAATAGTTTTTACTTTCATACCCATATTTGTTTCACATACTGATAATCAGAGAGCAAGCACAATATAATAAAATCCTAGTCTCAACAATACTGTACTGTTGATGAAAAGCAAGCACAACGATAAACAAAGACACTGATAAGCAAAGGCAATGTAAAAGCTGTGATGGCTGGGATTCCATTAGTCAAAGACAGAAACAGCATTATTATTTAAACTGCGGAAAGAAGGTGAAAGTGAAAAATATTGCTTTCTACTTTTAAATGTCATGAACAAATGACAGCTAAAGAATATAGTAAACATTATAAGCATTGTCTCTTTTAAGTCCATTAGACGTTTCTAAGATACTCCAAATCCCTTAACATTGAGATCACTGACAACCAAATTCAGAGAGAACCTGCTTATTTCTTGTGGTTAATTAATTCCACGGCAGTTACAGTTCCACTACTTACTGCAGACACTTTTTCTCCAGCCTCCCAGTATGATCCCTTTGAAAGCACAGGCTCTTGAATAAGAAGACAGGGCAGCACACAAGCATTTTTCATTGTCTTCACAGAGGCAGGTGTCATATTTACATTTCTGAATAAAGAACGAAAGGGTCAGTAAGCCCATAGGAAGCCAATGGGCAATTGCAACTCAGTTGCTATGAAATATCCTGTGTCCTTTTTCTGACATTGTTTTTATTAATTCCCATGATCAGAGAACAGTGGAAGGAATGGACAAAGACCAGAGACTGAAAGTGCTGCTTCATTTCATACACAATGAAAACATTTGGATGCTTCTCCTAATCTAAGCCAAGCCTCTTGAACCTTTAAAAAGTAGCTAGCCTCCTAACAATGCCTTTCTTAAAGGATTTTGATACCATTCTTTCTCAGTTACAACTTAGAAATGCAGAGATTCATAAAAATTAAAAAACATAATGGCAAAATATTAACCAGATCTATAAAGATCTTCACAAAATTTGAGCTCAGACTGAGTTCCAGTTATGAGCAAAGACTTAGGAATTTCTCCTTTTTTGCTCAGGTAGGCTTCACTTACTGCTCAACAGTAATGAGCACAGGGGAAAAAGAAAACATGGAGATTCTGGCATGAAAATCCCAACCAATACAGGAAACTTAATAAATATTTACTTTTTTTTTTTTTTTTTGCTTGACTTATAGCAACTAGTGTGTAAGGGTAGACTTAAACTTTCTGTGCAAAACTGCATCTCTTGAATTTTCTTTCCAGCTCAAATATCCAATCCAATAAAAATGTACATTAAATACAAAACATAAGAAACCAGAACAAATTTACCTTTTTCTTCAGCAGCATTCCATAGGAATCTCATAATAGGAGATACTTTGGATGCATGTTATGCTGCCTTGGTTAATCACTGTAAAAACTTCACCAGCTCTTATGGGCAAGCTACTCAGTAATGTCTCAAATGTTTGAACAATGATAAATGTCTATAGTCATCAATCTGAAATAAAGCAGTACTAAAAAGAGTGCAAGATTACAATACCTTATAGTAGTCTGAAGGATCAATGATTAAGTGACATCTTGCAAAAGGACCCTCTGAGTTTTTCAGCAAAGAACACCAATGCTCGGCATAATTTGCTGCAAAAGAGGAGAAAAATGAAATTATATCATCATATTAACTACATTCACTTATCTTCCTTGTGCCATGTCTAGTTATGTTGTCACACAAATGCAGTGCAACAATACAAATGAGAGAACTGTGTGCACTTTTGGGAGTGGAGAAACTACATGCAGTCACTGTACCTATATTTCTATTTGCTGATTCAGTTATCTAGCAGTAGACATGCAATCATAAAATAAAAAATCGTACCTCACTGCTGCAACTTGTCTACATGGAATTGTGACAGCCCTTTCCATTTGAGCACCATAATGCTAAGTTAAACATAGGGATAAATAATACTAGGAAATACAAGCTGCCTTTGCAGATAATATAAATTAATGACCTTGCTTCCCTATCTTCCAACTCAGGATTACTCTACAATCACCCCCTAAACTTTCACTTCAATTTGATGGGAAATCAGTGCTCATTTGTATACATACTTGCAGAAATGAATTATTAATTTGACAGTCCTCTAAAAAAACTTCAGTGCCACAGTACAACTCTCACACGCCTGTTGCAGTAACATACAGCAAATGCTCATTCTGGCAGAAGCCAACCATCTGACTTATTAGTGTGCTTACCACTTTCAATACTGAGACTGCAGGGGTCTTCCAGCTTTTCCACCTGGTCTGTACAGGTGGACTGAGCTTTCCATGTGTTAGCAAAGGCAGATCCTGTAGCTTCTACCAGCCCACTGGCTGTTTTAAAGTCATCACCTTCCATTCCATTAAAGTTTCCACAAAGACCTATTGAAAAAGAAGGTAAAAATTTTACCTGATTATTACTTATTCTCATTCTAAAAGGTCAAAGGGAAAAGGACAACTAATCACAAACATTAGAAACAGAAGTTCATACAGCTGATTATTCCATCTCAATATTAATGCATACTGTAAGTACTGAAGATTTAGGAGCCCTATTTTAAATCTTTAACATCTTGAGAAGAATAGTCTTCATGAAGATATCTCTGCCTCAGGAGATCACCACCCTAACCTGTATTTTTTATGCTTTCTGATCATATTAAAACCACAAAATGCGCCAAAAGCCAGGTTTTGTGGATAGTTAAAAATTAAACTGAATACAAAAGAAAGGAATATTCTAAGAAACATTCATGTACTGACACCGGAGTGATAGGTCACTTCAATATGGAATAATAAAAATGCATTTCTAGTTTGCTTGAGTCAATTGTCTTCCAATGTTTTGGTTTCTGCTTTTAGTTTCCTCCTCTTGAACCAATAAGAAGCAGGAATTATCACTCATGTAAAGAATACATGACTCTTCAGCTGTGGAACAGCATGGCTTTGCTTCCCATTTGAATACACACTTGCCTTGAAGTTTTCCTTGAACTGATTGATCCACAGTTGCAAACAGCTGCATGACTGGAAACAACTGGATCTGCAGCTGAAGCCCGAAAGAAGTTTGTACAACAAGGTAGTAGGAAGATGGCTTGAATACTGAGAAGCTGGCTGAAAAACAAAACATGAACTGTGCAGTAAACACACACATAGGCTGCTGAAAGAAACACTTATTAGATTCTAAGGTATCACCTGCCATGAAAACTCTGAGATCAGGATCAAATTAATCTTTTTTTTCCTCTAAAAATCGCTGGCCAACTAGATACAATGCTGGTCCCCACTAACTTAACAGGTTGATTACCTATAATGACTCATCCCTGGGATCAGAACCAAATTCAGATTTTCTGCAATACAGCTTCAATGCTAACTCATTAATTAATGCTGAGCAATCTGAAGAGCAAGAGATTTTCTGAGGAAGTATTATCCCAGCACTGTTGCATACAAAAAATAATAGGTGTGTCTCTACAAGCCAATACATAGCTAAATACTGCTACTACTAAAATGTTAGATGCTTATACACAAGTTAATCAAGCCATTATAGAAAAATCAGCAGAACTGATGTACAAAATCAGCATAATGGAGGAACTGGGCTTCCTAATTAGAATCATAAAATCATAGAATATTTCAAGTTAGAAGGGACCCGTAAGGATCATCGAGTCCAACTCCCTGCTCCTCACAGGACTACCTAAAACTAAACCATATGACTAAAAGAGTGTCATCCAGACGCTCCTTAAACTCTGACAGGCTTGGTGCCCTGACCACTTCCCTTGGGAGCCTGTTCCAGCAACCGACCACCCTCCCAGTGAAGAATCTTTTCCTAATGTCCAATCTGAACTTCCCCTGACGGAGCTTCGTACCATTTCCTCGTGTCCTATCGCTGATCACCAGAGAGAGGAGATCAGCACCTCCCTTTCCGCTGCTTCTCTTGAGGAAGTTGTAGACTGTGATGAGGTCACCCCTCAGCCTTCTCTTCTCTAAACTGAACAAATTGAGTGACCTCAGCTGCTCTTCATAAGTCTGGCCCTCAAGATTTTTCACGATCTTGGTCATCCTCCTCTGGACACTCGAATAGTTTGATATACTTCTTATATTGAGGTGCCCAAAACTGCCTACAGTACAGTGCATTGTGGAGTGGGACAATCATGTCCCTTGACCGGCTAGCTACGCCGTGCTTCATGCACCCCAGGACATGGTTGGCCCTTTTGGCTGCCAGGACACACTGTTGACTCATATTCAACTTGCCATCAACCCAAACCCCCAGATCTCTTTCTGTAGGGCTGTTCTCCATGCTCTCATCCCCCAATTTCTATGTATAACCAGGATTACCCTGTCCCAGGTGCAGAATCTGCCATCTAACAAGGCAGATGGCAGATTCTGCACCTGGGACAGGGTAATCCTGGTTGTCCAGCTCTCTAGTCTATTCAGATCTCTCTACCCTTGAGGGAGTCCACAGCTCCTCCTAATTTAGTATCATTGGCAAACTTACTTACTTAATGTACATTCGACTCCTGCATCCAGACCATGTATAAAAACATTAAAGAGCACTGGCCCTAAAATTGAGCCCTGAAGAGCCCCACTGGTGACTGGCCACCAGCCTGATGTAACCTCATTTACTATAACTCTTTGAGCCTGATCTGTCAGCCAATTGTTAACCCAACGTATTATGGACTTGTCTAGCTGTGTGCTGGACATTTTGTCCAGAAGGATACTCTGAGAGACAGTATCAAAAGATTTGCTAAAGTCCAAAAAAACAGCATCTACTGGCTAACCAATTTTTTATAGCAAATCTATTATTATATGCTCTATTTATCTATTTAATCTACTTATTAGATGGTCTATTTTATTGCCTACAGCACTTAAATTTCTCTGAACTTTCAGCTACATGCTTTAATTGTTTTTGTGCAAGCATTCATGAATGTATCATCCCATGAATTTTTGTCCTTTCAGATAAAGAATTACTTTCTTGCAAGTAACTTGCCATCAGATAGGCCAGTAAACAAGCAACACATACTGTGCCAGTGTGCTGCCTGAACATATCTAAAAAGGAGTGGTAAAGCAAAGTTCTACATTCCTTTCAAAAGTTACTCCCAGAGCTCACAGCTGCTGTCTGATAGTGACCTTCCACGAGAAGCTAGGCTCCTAAATTAGGTGATCTGAGTCAGCCTCTGAAAGTGTCTGTCTAAATCCACTGATTATATAAAAAGATGCTCATGTCTCAAGTGAGCTGGGAAGATGAGAGGGTGCTACACAGTACATCCTTCTTTCCTGCCCTGGTTGACCAGAAAATACAACAGTTACCTTCTGCCAGGCTTTCTTCCCACAGGAAAAAAAAAAAGCATGGGGAAGAAGTGGGGTGGGGTAGACATGCCTGAGCCTCACCATGACTGAGAGCCAGGATATGCCCACATCATGTAGCCAGACTTGGAAAGTGTTAAATACCCTTTTTTATAGGAAGGTTAAGTTTTCTGCTTTAAATTTAAGCCATGACAATTCCTCTTTCCCAAGCTACATGCAGAAGTATATTCAAGATGTATGAAAAAAGTGAAGGGACATTTTTTTCAATCATCCGCTGTACACAGAGTTAGTCTGCCCATGAAATTCTCAGTGATGACTGTTAAATCACATTCATCCCCAAGCTGTTCCAAAATCTGAACAAAATTCATATTCTTCTCTTCCACTTTTTCCTCTGCAAAAATACACCCCCACACGAGAAGTCAGGTGTGTGACACATGACACACAAGGCTATGTCCCTTACCTGACACATAAGGCACATTCACTGTCATCTCATTCAGTAACACACTGCCATCTGATCTGAAAACCACCACCTGTATAATAGCAAATAGAATCAATGAGGTTCCAAGTACTGAGAGAAAAAGGAACTAATAAAAAAAAATTAAGAGGGGAGACATTTTGCACATTTAGACTGTGACTAGAACTTAAAATCCTTGAAAGGAAGAATCTGTCTGAAAATTGAATGCGGCAGCAGACCTGTAGGGTACAAGCAAGGTTTTATCTTGCTATTCAGTGTTTCACTTACACCTGCCTACAACAATTTATAGCAGTAACGAAATGCAAAGCTTGTTTATACTGGGCATCTTGGGATCAGCAAGTGAAAGAAAATATTGGGCCTTCAGGATCTATAGCAAGTTCCTATTCCCTATAAAAGCATGTGCCACAGCTTCAGTGTAATGGTTTAGTATGATTCTGACACAGTAAGAAAGCAGTTTGTTTAACTTCCTCATAAAATGCTAGTCTGTATATACAGAAACATAAAATGATGGGTTTCTGATTTGGTTTGATTTTGTTCTAATTATGCTGGCAAGGACATGGAAGACACAGGAGGAAAATTATGTGTACATGTATGTAAAATTATGTATAAATATAGTCTAGATATTCCCATAACCAAACAGAATACTAAAGTGAATGAAAACATAAATATTTAAGAAGGTTGGATTGTATTAATATCCAAAGATGGGATCTCTTCTGAAAAAGAGTAATTAAATCTATAAAATGATATCTGCATAAAGTAAAATACTGTGAGGGGAGGAAGAATGGTACTCTTACTTCCAGCCAGTCCGGAATACAGCAAGAATAATCATATAGCACAAAGCAGAGAAGGGAAGAGGGGAAAATGTCAGCTTATTTGAATCTCATCTTTTGTTCAGTTTAGGTCTATTTTGAGTTCTTGAGGCAGAAGTCTGAGTTGGTTTTCAGCCTGTCTGAGGTGCCTTATCTATCCACAATAACAACTCCAGAAGAATTAGTTATTGCTCCACAGTAAGAGAAATATGTTAATTTTCAACATATCTAGCAGAACCCACAGCACACTTACATTTTTTTTGTGATCTACTAACAGCACAACAGTCTTCAAACAGGTCTGCCTGTCTGTGGAGCCACAGGGAGCCAGCTCTGCCAGAAGAGCATGACTGTCATTTACAACACCCTACAGTGACAGGGAAATAAATGTCCATTAGTCCAATCAAAAATCTCACAAGATGATTCCCAAAACAAAGACTAAAGTCATCAGTTACAATAACAATTACTACAGAACTTAGCTATTAAGACCACCATTTCAGCACTGGCTCTGGAAGCTGAACCGTCTTTCAAACAAATTCAGTGGTATGGTTTTTAGTTCAAGACATTTGTCATTCTCTAGAAGAACAGGCACCAGATATTTTAGGGACAGATGAATGAAATAGCTGCCTAGCTCCTTTCCCTAGCTGACTTTGACACTCAGACACAGAAACAGCTATTACAAATCTGACTGAGAGCTTCTAATCCCGAGAACTGCCAATTTTTGCAGTCTAGCTATCCATGCAGCCAGAGTGATCCTTTGATTTCTTATACATGAAGGACTCCACTAGATAATGACAGCATACGTAGTCTACTATCTGACTAAGTTAACCATCCATTGCAGTAAGTGCCCAACTCCCGCCTAGGGCTGTTACAGCCCATCCACTACAGCTTTTAACATTTCTGCTTCCCACATCCCATAAAAATGGAATAAAACAACAATTCACAGCTGTTACACATCAGTGCACAAACACTTGTATTTACTCTACAAGAGAAAAGCCCTACAGTGCACAGTACCTTGGCTAACACATAGTAACAGTCTCCATGGAAGGTGTATTTCTTCCCATCAAAGGTGGTAATATGGGAACCTCCTTCCAGTGAACATGTGCCTGGACAGGGTAGATCTTTGCACGTCCACCTGCCTGAATCACAGGTGCTATAAACAGACATATAATTAAAAAAATGCTTGTAGATATTACAGGAGCTGAGAGCACTGAAAGCATCTGTATACATAGCAAACAGCAAGATATCCCCAGGTGTTTTAAAACTGTATCTTTGACCATTTCCTTAAGATTTCCCCTCTGCCATATGCCATAGCTACAATAAAACTTTTCAGAAAATTGGTTGTATAGACACACAACTTAAACATTAAATTCAGAATGTTTTCAGGAAGTTTCCTATGACTAAGTGGAAGATTGAAAAACACAGAGCCATTTACAATCATTCAAAGAAATGTGTATAAACAAGCATGATCCTTACCATTCTTCACATTCATTGGTAATGCTTTCTCCAGGTGAATACTCCTTTCCATGGAGTTTGCAGTGGCACTGGCTAGCAGGTATGCAGCCTTTTTCAGTAATATCATCATACACAGTTCCTGTAAGGCACAACAGTAAACTATTCCAGCTCTTTCTGAAATAAGCAATTTCCACAGAAGAAACTCTCAGAGGAGGCATGCTCTCAACTTGACACAAAAGGCAGAGGCTGAGATTATCAAAACTGTGAAGAATACTGTCTCTACTTTTTGTAATACAAGACACATGGAAAACACTTTTATCCAGCTTTTAAAATCTAAGTCTATCCATTTATATAACTATACACAAATGAAAAGCTTGATATAAGTATACAAGAACAATCTCAAAATTTTACACGTTTAGATTTTCAGTCCTTCTGGCATACTCTGTAGGCTATCATTGTAAACTTTTTTCCTAAGGTTGACAATAAGTTTGAGAATTTCACTCACTGTCCCTCATTATCATTCTCTTTGCAAGTGATGTCCATTTTCTCAGAATTATTCAACCTAAACCCTATGATTTTCTATATATTAGCAGAAGTTCATTTGTTGAGAAGTAAAAAGCAGATTTATTACCTCTCATTGTGTTAATATGATTTAACTATAAAATCATTGATTAATTAATCAATTATGACCTCCTTTTTTAAACACCTTATGATTATGTTCCCCTAGGGGGGGAAATAATGAGTAGCAGTACTAATTTTTAAGATATAATTTGACTATTTTAGCTTTGACTTCCTTTGCCAGAGCTCTTGGTTTTGTTCCAGATACAATAACTAGAATAACACTTGCCTTCAGGGCAGAAACAACCATCCATGTAGTGTTCCTCACAAAGGCTGCTGATCTCCAAGTGTGAGCAAGTATCCATGCAGGGTGAACTGCTTTCTTTATAGATCATGGTATCAGGACAGGTCTTGGCTGAAAGAATGAGAAAGATGCCACCAGTTACTTGAGTGTAAAGTCCATCCTTCCTCAGAAACCACAGGTCATATCCCCTACTCCCCTCAAGTCAGTGGTGCCCTAAGCCAGACTCCATCTGGCAAAGCATATTTGTCTGTTTCTGAACTGCTTTCCCTGCTTTTTATGTTTTCATCTTTTGGTCATGAATAGATCAAATTATCCCAGTCATCTGCAGCATGAGACCTTACAGTTTTTTAATGGGAACAGAATTTCTACTTGCTGAAAAAGTTTTCTTAATAACAAGGGTAATAGAAGAAGAAAACAGGAAGAACATAGTATGTAGTTTATTGCACTACTGGTATGAAATTTATAATATATGCCTATAGTTTTGTAAAGAAGGAATGAATTTAAACGTTTAACAGTGCTACGTCCATGAAATGTTTGTTTCTTTTGTAAAATTTATATAGCTACTTACGGCAAAAATACTGTGTCCTCCATTCACCCGGCCGGCCACCCGCATGCGAACACTGGCGAGAATACTGAGAGATGGTGCTGCAGAGGCAGAAGTCGTCCTCATTTCCATTGCATGCACACTTGTCCTGCATGCAGGCTTGGATGTACATTTCCAAATTAAGACGTAACCGACAATCAGCAAATGCAGAGGAGGTCAGCAACCTCTCACACTCATCACGCTAAGGAGGAAGAGTAATAATATTTAAGAGATTTGTAAGCACCTGAGCTTCTAGACACTTCCTGTCTTGTCATAAAAACTGCTGTATTCTGAACAGCAACAGTTATTCAAGAAAGGAAGAAGAAACCATTAGCCCTGGAAGGGACAAAGTCTTCCCAGCTCCTCACACACTAACTCCCCGTAGCACAAGGATGTCTCCATGTGCCCATGCAAGTGAAGTTCACCACTAGGAATACTCACATGCCCGTTACAGCTTGGAATAGCCTGAGTTTCATCAGGATCTTCACATTTGGCATTGGGTTTGCTGATCTTCTGTAAATTCCCATATGTAATTGAACTGTAGCTTGCAACTATGAGAAAAAATTACAAAGAGGACTTGCTGAGCCCCCAAAATTGACAGCAAGGGGCATATGATACCTGGCACTCTACTGATCAAGGAAAACAGTTACTATGGTATCAAATGCCTGTCAGACACAGGTCTCTGCTCTGAATTACGTCTATTATGTCTAAGAGTGCTTAAAAATTTCAAGTGGTAATGAGAAAAGAAGGCCAGTAGAAAAAAGAACAAGATGATTCATCTGGAATGAAATAACCTTAGACCAGGAGTACAGCACTGAAACATAATGTTTATTCCAAGGCAATCACAGAAATCTCACGTGAAATTTGCTCTCCTGTGATACTCCTATGCACAATGCTTATCAGCCTATCTTCTGTGATAACTGTCAGTATGGTAGGATGACTCACCTCCATTGAAAAACTCATTGTAGATTGGAACTCCATTGTAATCCCCACAGAGACCACATGTATGGTTATTAAATTTGCTGTCCAGCTCCACCTAGGTAATGGAAAGAAAAAACAGAAGAGAATTACCTGGAGCATGAAGACATTCCAAAGCAAATAGGTTTACTCGAAAGGGAAGTTGCCAAATGACAGAAGTGATGGTGAACCCAAAACTCTTAGAGAAGTAGCTATTGCAAATGAATTTGTAACATAGTTAATAAATACACAGTTAGATGCAAAAAGTAACACAGAAAACAGAAAGAAGTGACTGAAGCTCCTGTATTTCAATAATGACAGTAACCACCATGGTGATAAAGATGAAAAGGAAAGCATTCTTAAAATCGCAGGACTTTTTTTTTTTCTTCTCCTTTTTTTCCGTACTGGGATAAAATTTAAGTCTTGCTATAAATTAGGAAAGTCAATGATGGCAGTCCTTTAAAAGACAAATGAAGGAAAATGCAGATTGAATTGTTGGGTTGCTATAGCAAAAACATTAGCTATTTCTCAGAAAGCTCCTCCTCTCTTTCTTGAGACCAGTAAGATCATCTGCATGCCATACTGCTACCTCTATCACATTGCAGAGAAAGGAGTTTTATGTTTTTAAAGTAAGGTACTATGAGTGTCAGTTGGATGAGTCAGCCTAGCTCTGTTCAGTTCATGAGATTCTACTTCTGTTCAGTATACAGTAGTCTGTTAAACCCAGGAAATGCCAATAAAAAAATCTTGGATCATACATACCATCAGTGCATCTTCCTGATTCCATATCAGAGTCAGGCCTAATTTAGCATAAACCTTGGTGTAAATGTCATTGCTCTCAATGAGCACACCAGAGCTGTAGTAAGGTGTCTTCACACTAAGAAGAAAATCAAAGACTTTGCATTAGTACAGACACATAAGGGGTGATATGAATGTCTGTAATAAGCCAAATACCCTAATGAATAGAGAAACCAGTCTCGGTCTACCTGATCCTAGCTGCACATGTTGCCTTGTTTTAATGAGGCATAAAATCCTCTCTCTCTGACACTTGACGTGATAACTCATTGCCTTTAAAAGGTAAAGCAATTTCAGAGGCAAAGCCTCTCCAAGGGTACAGGTTCTTTAAGAAAAAAGCCAAAATGTCAGACGTTTTCAACTTAATCAATGGAAAATCCATCATCATTGTGGTATTAACAGAGGATATTCAAACACTCCCTAATAATTTACTTCAATGAAAGAAGTAACAACATAAATGGAAGCTTTTCTTTACCAAAAGATCTGACAATAATTTCAGAGACAATGAATGTTCCTTTGCAAAGATCTTCCTCCTCAAGAGAGAGTTCAAAAAGCACAGGCAGATACAAGGGCTGCCAACAAAAGTTTGAAAAGAAAGGAGCATGTTAAGAGGAATTCAGTAGTTTGTTTCAGTAGTTAGCTCATTAGTTTTTGGTTGACAGGACCAAGCTTGTTAATGGTGACAACAAGGCATCTTAATGTGACATAAGATATTTTGCAGAAGGCTGAGCGTAGATGTTTTTGTCTGATAAAGAATCATTTCACCAGATCTCTCTCCTGCTCTTATATGTCTGTCTTACAGTGCACTATGTAGCAAGTCACACTGCTGAATTTCATTCAGCAATAAAGGGATTGTGGCAAGCAGCCTCATCCTATAAAATCTAAAGAACTAGAGCCTGTTCAAACAGAAGTAGTGTGAACTGGAATCCAGTCAAATTAACCAGTTCATTTTCTACAGATTTGCCAATATAATTGTTACCTATCAGGATTGATGTATGTCTATGCACATCTCCTCTTAACTAGTCTCTTGACTGGGAGAACTTTATTTCCTAATTTCCTATCACTGGGATTTTTCCAACTATTTACCTCAGGCATTTTTAACATGGCTAAATGACTTACACATCTAAATACTAAGCGGGAACTCAGAAGCCATTATTTCTACTTTTGGCTGCATTGTTCATCCTCTGGACAATGAGGCCTTACGAGATCATGTTTTTGGAGAGGGATTATAAAACATCGGGCAGCTTTTCACCTTTTAGCTATCACAGCATGGAATATTTATCTTTTTTTCTAATACTAGGACATTCAATCAATCAGTGGATCAGGTACCAAAAGGCAAATTCATACATTTTTCTACTTTACAGTTTTCACTTCAGTAGTGTGAAATTCAGAAATGCTTTTTTACATGACAATGCATCATATGCCATTTAAAGAGCAACATGGGAAATTAAGTTCTACAAAAAAACTAAATCCCCCATGCAGCAAAAACCTGTTCAGAAGGGATCTATTGTTTTATGAACACTACCTAAAACAAAAAGAGGCTTGGGTTAAGAAAAACAATTTTTAAAGGATTTCTAAACTTGTTTTCCATGGAGTTCTTTCTAAGACTTGAGTACACAATAAAGGGCTTTTTCAATTTGGGGCAAGAATGCATTTTTTATAACTTCATGTCATTTTGTTATCCATTCTGGTATGATCCTTGGAATACTGAATGTTATTTTCTATCTTTGAACAGATTTTCTTTGCAGTGGCTTCCAAACTTCAGGGCAGAAGCTGGACAAAACCCAGTCCTACAATGACAATAGAAAGGTTTTTTTTTTTTTTAATTATACTAAGACATACTAACAGCCAGTTTCTTCCATCTTCAGAATTATGTCTGAACCTATGAGTTGCTTCACTTGTTTCAGTGTGTATATATACACACACTGAAAGGATAGGCTAATGATAGGAAAGGCTAGGTTAAGACACTACTTGGCACCAGTAATGGCGTCAAACTTGTGCGGCCATGTTACAGGAGGAGAAAAATACTACTGCTCACTGTGAAAAAGTACATATAACATATACATATACATACCACATACAAATTTGTGTAAATTTGACCTGCATTATATCTGTTATAATCCCTTGAGGAATGGCCATTGGACCTTAAAGAATTATTTATGAAGATCAGGAAAAAACACCTCTCTTCTGCCACAAAATAAGAGAAAAAGACCCCAGAAAAATGCATCTTCATTTTTGAGGATTTGCTAGACCATCTGCTAAGGTAAACTCAAGGTGATGCCATAAAACAAATGAAGCTATGTCATTCTATGCCAGTGAAAGATCTGTCTCATGAGCTGCATTGTTTCCTGAACAACCAGAAGAAGAACAATTCACTCAAACCTCTTCCTGACTTGCATTTAAATCATCCCTTATGCCAGTGTAGAAATGACGATTAATACTAAAGTCCCTCCCCAAAGTAATTTTTATGCTGGATTTCAAAGGGCTTTTTTTTGCTTGTGGAAATGCTTGTAGCAGTTACCTTAATGGTATACAGACAGCTGTGTACAGAATCAATCCTGCTTTTATCTTCCCAGCACATTTCTCTGAAATATTATTATATTAAAGGAACTTACATCCGCCCATCCACCACTGCCAGTTTTGGTCTGAGGTACACTGTAAAGTCCTTGATTGTTACCAGAATATACTGGATCTCAGGGTGGTTATTGCTGTTCAGAGCACGCTGAATGTGGACAGAGAACTCCTTGTAAGACTCTCGGCAGTCAGAAGCAAAATTATACTCGCAAATGCCAGGGAATTGATAGATGTCTCCATCAAAAGTTTTGAAATGGTTGTTTCCCCAAGTGCTGCAGACATAGTGGCCATGGTTTCTTGTCCTTCCTGTTAAGTGATGAAAAAGAAATAGGCATGAAAAAAGTGAAATGAACAACCTAGTGTCAAGAAAATGTAAGTGTTGCATTTTACAGTAGAAACTACTTGCAACGTGTGCAGTGATTCCACAGATCTCAAGCCTGATCAAGTATCTGCCTATTAAGCAGAAGAGATGTGCATCTCTAATGGAAAATAAGACATTAACAAATACTGCTGAGACATGGGTATATCTTATAATCCTCACTGAGGTGAAGGAACTTGTCTGCATGAGGTGGGGAAACTTAACTCTCTGACCACTAACAAGCTGGTGCATCAGTGCAATGGAGCTGCTTTGCCAAACATATGAATTTTTTCTGAATCACAGTATTATTTTTAGCAATATTAAATATTTCTAAGAGCTGTTTTCTTCCCTGATGCAACATGGACTAGAAAGAAAACACAGTCTGGAAACCAAGGAAGTACCACTCTTACTCTGGAAGGCAAATAGTTTAAATGTTATGAAAGGACTTTTGCACAACAGGAGTTTTTCAAGAATTCCTTCTTTTCCTAAAAGAAGTAGTGATTTCTATTACTACAGAATAGAAATTCTTCAGAAGATAGGTCAGAAAATAACCATGGTAGGAGCAAAAAAAAAAAAATTTTTTTTTGCAGTAGCAAAAGATGAAGATATTTGTTCCCTTCCCAGCCATCTATACCAACAAATAGTACAAATTAACACAGTATCTGATAAATCTCAAGATGCTGTAGATTAGGGGTGAACATAAAAGCTGAGCATACTTGAGAAGCTTGCCAAGGTACCAAAAGCACACATGCCTCTCATCTTCACATTATTTTCTTGCGTGTTTAATTTGAGAAAGTGAAACTACCAAAGGGACCTCTAAGTTATTGTACTTTGATGGTCTCAATCATACCAGATACATCCGGCCAAGCTGGTATGCTTCTCTCCCCAGAAGGAAGGCTACACAGAGATTCTCCCAGAGCTCACAGCTGGGATACTAAATGCAAGATAATGCTTTCCTCCCATTGCTGAATTCAAGACGCAGCAGACCAAGACCAATATCCCAAACCTGATCACTGCCCAAAATTCATCACCTATTCCTCGAAAAAATAGTTTTCAGTATGAGAGCTCCATTTCAACACTTCAAACAAAGTTGATAACAAATAGAGTAAATTAGAGCTTTTACAAAAGGATTATTAATGTCCTGAATGGCAAGATGAGCTTTGTCCAATGTTACTACATTAATTTTTGAAGAAAGTATTTATGTCATTCCAAAGTAACGGAAGGCACAATCATCCACTTTCTTCATTGCTGTAACAATGTACCTCCCAAACTCCTATAACTGCTTTCTGCCAAACAGTTGCCATGCCTAGGAAGGTCTTAACGCATGGAAAGAAAAGTAACACTGAAAATATTTTCCAAGCACATCAAACTAGAGATTAATGCAGTAGATATAGGTACTAATCTCTCCAAAAAGAACAGTATCTACCTATGTTGGCTGAGCTATGTAGCCTCAGTATTTGAGAGTTTCAGAAATTTAAGGCATGTTAAAACTTCAGTTCATTATTTAAATGCACTGCCTCCTTCAACCTCTGCAGTGGTATTTTAATTCTCTCCCTCTTTCCCAGGAGGCAATCTGCTACCATTTCATTTCTAGAGCTTACCTTTTCTTATTTCATTTGCATAGGAAAGGGCCAGCCAGAGCATAAAAAGGCTGGCAATTCTTAGCCCCATGGTGACTAAGGTGAGTGAACTGGGAACTCCAATGAAAATTTTTCTTTATATAATATCCACTGACGTAATTGATTCTATCACAGGGGAGGAGATACAAAGGGAGGAGGAAAGAGGAGGGGTAAAAAAATAGGTGTGATATTTACAGAAGACAAGAAGTAAACAGACAGGTATTTTTCACCATAAAAGAAGGAATTCATTATACAGGAAACGGTATAATATTGACTCAGTAATCATGCAATTTTTTATTGCTCTATTTAATCTACAGGATGCTATGCTTTTAAACCCTTCAGATGCTCATGCCAAGTTTAACCTTCAGTAAATCCTATAACAAATAGTGAATTTTGGAGTGGCTGAACAAACAAATCCCTTGAAGGAAGTTTATGATGAGATACCCTCAAATAATGGCTTCAAAGCCAAAGGATTCTTCATTTTTCACCATCACATAGAATGATTTCTGTAAAAATTAAATAATGCTTGTGAAGCTCCTTGTAGACAACAGTAACCACTACAAATAAAAATGATACACCATGCATGGTAAAATTATTTTGCAAGAAATTGTTGGATTCCTTTAATTTGTAAAGCTCTGGGGAGCATCTAAAACAAGGTATAGCCCATACTGCATATTGTGCCCAAAATATAATTGAGATGGGGTGACAAGGTAAGTTCAAGGAACTCACAGCAAAAGAAATGCTCTATCGAACATTGTCATGGTACAACAGAAAGTCCATCAAAAAGGTTGTAGAGGCTTTCACAACATAATAAGCTTTAGCAAAAAAAAAAAAAGAAAAGAAAAGAAAAAAGGGGAAAACATTACAGTCCAGATGGAATAACAATTGTTTTCAGACAGAATCCCCCTAAACAGCTCGTTCTTGCTTATCTTGTACATGAATGATAAATTTACAGTCTACTGTCCCACAACAGATCCTACAAAAGCTACAGGGTCAGCTTTGCTTTGTGCAGAGAAAGATGAAGAGAGTCCTTAGGAGAAGAAGAAAGCAGAAAACAGAACCAGGAACCAGTTCAGAATGCTGCTTCAGAAATACAAGATTCCCACATGCACTGTATTTTATGCTGAAAAGTTCCTTTGAGAAAGTGTTTCTGCAACTCTCTTCAGAAGACAAAACACAGGCTCCTTGAGGTAAAATTCACTTATTTCAACAGATCTAACACGCCTGCTTCATGGCACTAACAGGGCTTACTTCTTAAAGCTCCCAGGCCAGGCTCTGTATTTTCTCATCAAAAGTTTCTCAGTGCAGTGTCTAGAAATCTCTAATCCTCTTAATTGTTCAGTGTTCCTTACTTTCATTGTTCAAATTACAAGTAGAACTTTTATATTTTGTAAAACACCAAGGAAACTCTTCACTTAGCCCTTTTGGCTGCTTTGGTCAACTAGAAACACCCCTTTGTCATAAAGGCATGGTCTTTAGCTGTTGTTTTATTTTATTTGCTATTTTTACCTCAAGTACAGCCTAGCCTCAACCCAAACATCTTCCTGTTTTCCCTCAGTACATCTCAAAAGGTTTTAGACTTTCTGCTTTTCCTATTTGAGGATACAGATTTGCACTTCTCTCACCCTTACCTAGGGTATCATTCACTCAACACTCATGACTGAAATTAAGTAGTCATCCTTTTCTCCTTTGGGAGTCTATCACTAGAAGAATATAGAATTGATTTTCCTTCTTGGAAAATAAAAATAAAAACAGTAATAACCAGTTAGAACAAACCATTTAGAGAAAAAAGAAGAAACACTGTCTACAGAGACCATTACTTGATGGTTACTTTAGCAGGTCTAACTTCTTATGACACCTCAGAGATACCTCCCGTTGTGGAATTTTCTGTCTTTTATGCCACCAAAACTCTTATTTCAGAAATGTTTTCTAAAAATACTGAGGAGATTCCCAAAAGACTTTATTTTGAGCTTTTCCTTTCCTCACTGTGTTTTTCCAGATAGTTTCCTGTCTGGAACTACTATTGCCCCAGAAAAAAGAGTCTCCGTGACTTAGTTCATATACAGTCTTTGCAAACTGTAACAGCAACTCCATGTACACAGCAGAACTGACCCCTTTTTAGATTAAATTGGATGTGCATGCTTACAGATGTAAGTTGGAAATGTACATGTTTTCCATTCAGGTTTCTTTACCATGAAACTTCTAGATCCGGAACCAGCACCATTCATTTGCTGGGACTGTGAAAGATAATAATCCTTCACCTAAAGATGCACTATCCCTCAGTTCAATATGCTGGTGTTTTTCTCCTATGCAGGTGAGAAATGCACCTCTCTTTGGGTGATATGGATAGATCTAACCCCTTGAAGAGCTACTCTTAGCCAAGTACCACTAAATTTTAGTGACTGATTTTCTCTGCTCCTGCTCTGGCCTGCCTGTACAGGGAGCATGATTCCTTCTTGGGCTATAAAGTTAAAACAGGACTATTTTCCTTCTCCAGTCTTTTCTTCTCAGAGTGACCAACAACTTCTCATTGTCCCTTCTTCTGACATATAGGAAGCTGTGGCTTGCTGTGACATCCCAAACTGGATAATAAGGGAGAGCAACATGCCTTTGAGCATGGAGACCACTCTTACAGAATTTGCACTCAAGCTTACATGGCTATGCTGATCTGAGGAGAAGTGAGTACAGATCCTTATCTTCACAATTCATAAGTATTTGTACTTTTTCTAGCACTAGAAAGTGTCCTAAAATACACTATCTCTGTTTCCTTATTGCCAGAAGGGTAATGATCCTGTCTACCAGCTGCTTTATATGCCTTTCAGAAATAATCAGTCTTTGAAGTAGACATCATCGCCTGTTTTATTTCATGCTCAGCTACCTTACAGTTTATTGGATTACACATTTTAATCCAGAAGAATCTTACTGTTAATGCACAGATAACTCTACATCCATATGTATGCATTAATTTATTTACTATAAATTGTTTGACAACCTGAAGTAATCAATCCATTTTGGAACAAAAGATAATTCTGCTTTAGCATTAGCATCTTTGCTTTAAGGTTACATCAATTCTCTACATCTGAGTTGACCTGTCTATGGAACTTTATGCCATTCATTGCTTCTGTTTATCTTAATCAGAAGTCATCTTCCTCTTTCCAATACCAGATGTTCATTTACCTTTAACACCAATGATACTTCTTATAAGTCTGCATGCACTTCAACCCTCTCCTAGTAGGGACACTACAACTGAAAACATATGGAATCCTAACTGGGTAGAAGCTATCACTGTGCAAGTAGCATCACCAGAACAAGCGATGAGAAGGAGTGTTTTCATATTTAGGTCCCACTGCTGAGTCTTAACAGAGATAGTTTTTTAAAAGTTCCTGAAGTCCATGAGTAGAAATACAAGTTCCCATAATCTTTCACTATATGCCTGACCAAGGAGACCCAACACCAGTGCTACAACAGCCAATGCTAAAATTCAAAGTTTAAAAAAAAAGTTGATTGCATGGCAAGTGTGTTTGTTATAGCAGCAGATGAAGGAGGAGAGATTAAATATGTGTTTTGAGTTATAGCTGTGTCAACGCATTGAGTGTTTCCCTACCCTTAAACTTTTATGAGACTATTTCTAATCATTCCATCAGCATAGCTAACTTTTAATGTTCATATTATTACAGAGTAAATACATTTTGCAGTATACTTTCTGTTAAAAAGAGAACCTACGCAGAAGATTATCTTCATTCTGACTCACACCGCAGAAAAAAATGGCCTGTATGGAAAATTTATATTACTTTAAGATAAAATTAAGCAGAGACCTGGCTAAGCTTATTGTTTTAGGAAGAATAAATAATTTTTCAAGAATTTGGGGTCTGTTTCTATCTCTTAACATAACATACCAAGAGAGAATCTCATTGCAGTCTTGTCACAGTAATCCCAGGATGACCACTGTACCTCAGAAAGTACAATTATACCTGGTGACTGAAATTTTTTCCATATCTGTTTTTGTATTTTTGACTTGCTGCTGATCACAGGCTGTCAAACCAGATGTTGCTCTGCAGAAGTAGCCATGAGATTTTGTTCTGTTACTCTTCCACCTGCCAGCATTTCACCAGAGCACACAAAGCCTTCCACATGACCATCCAACAGCATGATATACACATTACTCCCCTTATCTCAAGCACAGAGATGGGTTGTCTGAACTCCCTGGCAGCCATCTAAAATAGCTCTGGCAAAATATAGGCAGGTTATGAATTAAGAGATGTCTGACATGCAATCACAGTACTTCCTTGACTGAGACACCAGTAAGCACTCTATAGCATTCCTTGACAAAAACTTAAGAAAGCACAAGTGGCAGAAGGCTGAACAGTGCATGAAAGAGAGTGTTAAAGCAATAATGTAGAAGTAATGGGGATGCATTTCCTTTTGATATATATGCTGTCAACAGATTAACCTAAAATTATCAACACAAAATGAGCCAGTATTTATATGGATGTACAACTGGTATAAAATTACTGAAATTATTAATTTATGGGGTTTATGTTATTAAAGATTTAGAAAAAACTGGCAAAAACCATGGCTATAACCAATTTATTGCTCTTTCAGACTTTCTAATGGGAAGTCACTAGTTACTATTTTTATGAAAAGAACTTTAGTACACATAATGTCCATATAAATGTATTCAACAGTCAAGCTTTTATTTAAGGAAATGTTACAAAAACCCACATGCTTTTGATTGATCCTAGGTCCCTTCTGATAATGGGCTAATATCATGTAATTAATTATCCTATCATTTTACCCTAAGATATTTGATTTCTTATTGGACTAATCTCAGCTCTACCACTAATTTAATCGCTGTGAACTTGAGCAAGTCTTTGGGTTACTGGCATTCTTTTTTATCCAAACAAATACAATAGTGTAAGGTATCTGCTGATGCTCCTAGAGTATAACATTCTCACATGCCCTTCCTTAAATGGTTTGGCATAGAAATTTTAAGATTAGCATCCATTTTCCACTCATAATACTTCCTTCTTTTTGTTGGTAGCTCATACTCTGAGACTAAGGTTGCAAAACATTTCTTTCTCTTCCAGTTAAGTACAAATGGGGATAAACATGTGACATGCAATTACTGGAGATTAGAGATGGATGTAGTAAGTAATAACTTCAACTAGTAAACTTTCCTACTAACACTTACCTTCTAGAAAAGGTATGTCTGCGAAAAGCCTCAGCACAACAGCTTCTATATCAATACACATGGAAGAACACTTGATGATTTTAAAAAAGATTAGAACAGTTATCCTTTGCTCAAGCATCTATTAGATTTACTACAGGGAAATAGACAGAGCCAAGAAGAGATGACATAGAAAAGGCGTCAAGGGAGTTACACTCCATATTCCTTTCTCTCTGGCAATTTTACCCTAGTGGAGTGGGATTTTTCAAATCTTTTATTTTCTCTCTAGGAAACACTGGGAATTAAAATACTGGCAAAATGTGCATTTTTTCCTCTGTCCTCTGAAAAAGGTTTTTTTCTGAAAATACAGCTCACTAAGAAGCTGGGAAACATTATAGGCAAAACTTGTGCACCTAAACCTGTGTTCTCTCAATGGAGTTCACATATCAAGGAGATGTTAAAGAGAGTTTGAACAAGAAACAAAGTGAGCATACTTGCTTTAATTGCAATTTTCCTCTATTAATATTTTCTACCATCTCCATGTCTCAAAATTCCTATTGACACTGATGGTGGAACTGAAGTAAATTTGCATTTACTTAATATTTTCAGGTGCCATCTGGGAAATCAGACTCACCTTACTGCCACAAACAAAACTAGAGAGCAAATCCTTCGCTCTTCCCTTCCTTTTTGCAGCAGTATACGGATATGGCCTCCAAGTCATTTGCTGTGAGTTATCTTTTAGCTTTCAAAACCAGAATTTTTGAATGACCCTCCAAATATTGCACTGAATGCCTGCTTAATACAGTATATTCTCCTATTTTATGAAATGTCCAGTCTAGTCACTTGGCTGATAGATGAAACTTTTCCCATTTTGCTCAACCCTTGATGGAATGGCTTACTTAATGGCATGCAGTCAACACTTCTACTGACCTGACAGAATTTCATAAATTTAAGATTTAATATCAAATAGCTGAGCTAAACAATATTCTGAGCCATCGTATAACTATGGTGATGGTTCCACAGGACACTACGGAAACTTAAGTTCACTTACATGAACATTTAGCTAAGAATTTTTAGTCTTCCTCCTCCTACCACCAAATATTACGATCCTGATGGTAATATATCCTGATATCCTGATACATATCCTGATATCCTGATATATATCCTGATACCCTGATATCCTGATGTTGATTTACTACACTGCCATAGTTATGGTAAACTTTTTTCTGTTATGTAATAAGCAGTTACGTAATTATTAGTGCCTTCTGTTGTACGTGAGAGGGAAAAACTACATCAAATGCAAGGATACATCTGACTCATATCCAAGTCTTCCAGCTGCCACGCACATTTTCTAACAACATTACTTTATAATTAACTTTTGAATCATCAAAAAGACAACACTGTCAATACAGAGTGCTGTATCACAGCAACATTGTGAATATGTGTATATTGGAGAACACTTTGAGAGCTGCTACCTCCCACACAGCAAAGGAGAGGGAAGGATGAATTAGACAACCTGAGAAATATTTTCCTTCACACAATTCCATGATATTTTGCACTGTTTGTGTTTATTTTCCATGCATTTTCAAAATTTGAATCTGATCACTCATTATGGTGCCTTTTGAAAGGGAAAAAAATAGAGAACAAAACCAGGAGGAAAACCAAAAAATACTTTTGAGCATTCCTTACTGCTTCTCCTTTTCAGTTACTGCTTTTTTAAATGTCAATTCTCAGAAGCAGATCATCTGCATTATAAAACACCAGCAGTGAGACTGACAGTCCATGCCATCCAGTTATGTATTGCATCTACTAGGACTACCTACATTCAAATTTTGGAAGGGCTGGATAAAAACAATTTGGAAAAAAAAAGATCTGATTATAACTTCAAATTATAGGTAATTGATGTCCAGAAGAACTGTTTCCCAGAGTATCAGGGTACCTCACAGTTTTGATGTATGTGTCTCCACAAAACTCCTGTCCCAATATTTGCAACTGCAGAATTCAACACACAGCCAGAGATACAGAACCACGAAAGTACTTAAGCAATATACAGCAAGGGCTCAAAATGAGATGTATACATCCAGCATTCTGAACTGTCTGGACAGTTGAAGGAGCTGTCTGGACCAGGCAAGAGGAAAATCTCAAAAAAAGGAGTATGTCTAAATTTAACTCTTCTCTGTGGATCATGACTAATACCTTCATAGACACAACTCTCTTCATGAACATGGGTGCTTCATGCCTTTCAAAAAACAGAGCCTTTTCTCAAAATGATCCCAGAGGAGGACACTTCTTTTCATTCTATAGTTCATGGAGCACTCATTCAGTGAGGGCTGACATACCTAAATCTGTCTTGGGGACTCACATTCACATCTCCTGTGAGAATATAGTTGGACTACATGATTGTTGTAGGTCCCTTCCAACTGAACAATTCTATTCTAATACCAGAATCCCTGGACTCTAAGGCTCCCTCCTCCTTTTGAAACTCTTCAACTTTGCACAGAATACTTAAGAGTTTCATTGTTCTAAAGACAAGGAAAGCAGGAGTGAGCATGACTCTACAATGCAGAAATTAGAGGGACTTGCTGATGAGAAGAGGGAGGAGGGGCGTGGTTTCAGTTAATCCAAACATTTGATATAAAATATAGCTCACATCCTGGGAATGGAAACTTTAGTATGGATATAAGCCCAGATTGTTTAAAGTAATTTACAAAGATGTTTCTCAGTTTATGCAAAGAGAAAGATTAAAAAAAGAAGTTAAATTGACCTGGACAGTAAGACTTAGTTGAACATACCACAGCAGAATGTTGGTGATGTGTAAGAGCACGCAGAACGTGGATATCAGAGTAAAATCATCTTTTTGTGCCCAGCCTGAAGAACAGTTATTTTTCCAGCAATGCTTCTGTATGTTAGAAATATTATAGAGAAAAAGTATTTCATAACAACTGATAACTGATATCTTCATAACAAGAGATGTTTGCTGTAAGCAAATACCTTAATAAAAAGGCTAAATCGAAAGCAGGTCTAGGAGATAAGTGATAATATCTTCTCTGTACTTTCCCAAGACAGAGACCACAGTAGAGCTTCCAGTTCAGAACAGTACTTCATCAATACTGCATTAAGCATGTCTCTAGTCAGGCATACCTGTAATTTAATTAGATAATAAGATTCTTTATTTTTCCTGCTGTGGTCGGTTAACCTTGGCTGGCTGCAAACCCTTACCCAGCAGCTCTCTCACTCCCCCTCCTCAATAGGACGCTTCTTCCTCCCTTCCCTCTCTCACTGCTACACAGCATTTTACCCTTTCTTAAATATACATCCACAGAGGTGCCACCAGCATGGCTGATGGGCTCAGCTCTGTGCTGTGGTGGGTCTGCTGGAGTCCCAGGGCAGTCCCAGTCTCTTCCTACAGAGGTCCCCCCTGCAGCTCCCCTGCTACCAAAATCTTGTCATGTAAACCCAATACACCTGTACATAAATTATTACAGAAACATCTCTTTACCATCTCAGAGAGCCACATGTTTCAAAAAGGATCTTTTTCTAGTATTTTAGACCAGACTGAACATGCTTGTCTATAAACTAACAATGCAATTAGACCTTTATTCTACAGGTATTGAATCCAAGAGCTAGCACTGTCTGACAGTAGGGGAGCATTCTTCTGTAAATCATCAATCATTCAAAAAAGGTCTTTAAAACAACAAAAATGATAAAAAATGGTCAGACTTTAATGCAGATTTATTACAAAGTGCTCAAGGTAACTTAGGATATTACGGAAATGGAAAGATGGAGACAGGCACATGAGCTCTGGAAGATGACTATTATAATAAAATGAAATGTAAATCATACTTCTAGCCATCACCTGAAAAATTATTGTTTTCTGTTAGTGTTAAATGCATTTGGGGGTAAACTTTTCCCTTTCTTTGCAAGAAATCTATGGGAATACAGATATGTTAAAAAAAAAAAAAAACACATTTTTAATGCTTTAATCCCTTGTCCTAAACTCTTTGTTTTCATTTTGTCATTTCTTTGTCATCACAGGAATCTTTTCAGATTGGGTCACTCAAATCAAAGCAAAAAATCCCCCTGAATTGACTGAGGATGTATGAGATTTTAATTTGCCACTAACTAAACAAGGGACAGTATTGATTATACACAAAACTATATCGAACACGTAGAATATGAACTGATTAAACATACAGATTACAAAACATGGATTATCTGAGTTTTAATAGGAGCTACTTTGTAGCTGTTGTAGGAAAAACTTCCTCCTTTGATGAAACCGCCATTTTCATGTTGTGACCCTGTACTTGCCAGGTCTCTCTCATGCAAGCTAGTATGTGGAACATAGCCAAAATAAGCTGCGAACAGAAAACTGAGGGGAATTCAGTGAACTTGGAAAGAGCAATTCACTTCATCCTAAACTGGGATGCATAGATGAGATTTGCATGAAGGGTGCAAGCAGTAATTTTGAACTAACAGAATTTGGTTTTACGAAGCTAAACAGTATTTTTATAATCCTGTATGTTATCTTGACTCCAGTTTTATAAATAATGTTAAAATAAGCCAGTAAACAAAGCACACCTGAATGAACTTGGAAATGATTGATGCTTAACTTATTTACCTTCATAGTAAGCTCTCTAATTGACTAAGAAGGTGTATCCTCTTTGTGTGATTCCTGAGAAACTACCATACAGTCTGGTAACTCCCATTTCACAAAGTAAATTTAAAAAATATGAAAGGAGTCTGATGTGAACAGAAGGTTAGTGTATACTACTGAGTCACTGAGCATAAGTTAGGTAAGAGTATATGCACAGTCTACGTAAGTCTTAGGAAAAAGCTTTCTTATTTGATTAGCTGAAAGAGAAGAGAACAAAACAGAGACAAGGATTCATAGTGAAAATAAAAATAATAGAAGATTTCAGGTTTTAACTTTCTACACAATCCATAAACAGATATTTGCATTCAATCCAAGACAGGTATGTCAGAATAACGATTGCCTAAACATTGTCATTTGAATAGAAAAATGCACTGGGTTTTAGTTTGTTCATATCTTTCATAGCCACCATTTATCTTCTCATTTCCTATTACCCCATGTAGCAATCAAATGCGTCTCACAAAAGCTACTTCATGTCTGGAACTGCTTCAATACAAAAATCACTAAACAAATATGAGTCAAAAGTTGCAAAAGAACAGTAAAAAAACAAGAGCTATTTAAAAAAAAAAAAAAGATCTGGTCAGTACTGTAAAATACCATGAACCACACAGCACTCAAGTTGTATTTCTGTCATGGTTTAACCCCAGCCAGCAGCTAAGCACCACACAACTGCTCATTCCCTCCACCCTGGTGGGATGGGGGAGAGAATCAGAACGGTGAAAGTGAGAAAACTCATGGGTTGGGATAAAGACAGTTTAATAGGTAAAGCAAAGCCGCACACGTAAACAAAGCAAAACAAGGAATTCATTCACTACTTCCCATTGGCAGGCAGGTGTTCAGCCATCTCAAGGAAAGCAGGGCTCCATCATGCGTAATGGTTACTTGGGAAGACAAAACGCCATCACTCCAAATGTCCCCCTCTTCCTTCTTCTTCCCCCAGCTTTATATTGCTGAGCATGACATCATATGACATGGAATATCCCTTTGGTCAGTTGGGGTCAGCTGTCCCTGCTGTGTCCCCTCCCAACTTCTTGCGCACCCCCATCCTACTCGCTGGTGGGGTGGTGTGAGAAGCAGAAAAGGCCTTGACTCTGTGTAAGCACTGCTCAGCAGTAACTAAAACATCCCTGTATTATCAACACTGTTTTCAGCACAAATCCAAAACACAGCCCCATACTAGCTACTGTGAAGAAAATTAACTCTATCCCAGCAAAAACCAGCACAATTTCCCAGGAACCTTTTTCCTGACTCTGTGGAAAACCTAATGAAAATAATTTAATTATCCTGAGCATTGCTAGTTACAAACACTTTTCCATGAGTCACAGCCTGATCTTTCTATACCTCCCCAGTTCTACCACTAATTAGTTTGCATACCTCCTCTGTAACATAAGTCACAGAGACACAGTATTAGAAAAGACAGATCTAGGGCAGCTACAAGCGTAATACTTCTATCCATATGCTACATACCTACTTCAGAAAGTTGACACAGTAGCCTCTTTCTGTTCCAGGTTTATGGCTTATCCTTGTGGGATGTAGATTGTTCAGCTACTAAAACAGCAGTAGTTTTGAGTCAAGGAGTCATTTTTATCTACATTATCAACATGTCTTTTTAAAGATGACTTTTTTTGCTGGGTAGAGTCACAAGTTCTACTGTGACACATTTATAATGTCGTTCATTTATTTTTCTTTAAATGTTAGGGGGCAGGGTTGTTGGGGGGGATTTTTGTTTGCTTTTCTTGCACATGGACATTAGCCAAGAACAAGATTTTCAATAAGGCAGAGACTTACCAGAGCTACAGTGTTGGGAATCTGATTATCAAGCATAGAAAGAACTGGGTTTGCAATGTGTCTATGTGGGGACTTGTCGGCTATAGATAGGAATGGAGATATGAGATGCTATAATAATGTTTTAATTTACATAATTCAACACCTATAGGAGTAATAAAGTCATTAATAGCAGATTAATATTTAACTTTAAAAATAGGAAATGCCCATGAACAAGTGAAACAGCCAAAATAAGGAGTGACCTGGTCACTGTTTGAAGGCACCATATTAGAGGCTCAGAATAGGCGAACACTACCAATCAAAACAGACCTAAAAGGACTAGAAATGAGAACAAAAGCCAGCATGGCAAAACAGCACAGTAATAGAGGCAAATAACATCTTAGTACAAACAAACAAAAGGAAATGAGACCCAAATAATAACAAAAAGTATGAACTTTAACATAAGACAGGCTTGCAAAGGCTTTAAGGAGCAGTTAGCTCCTTGGGTCATTAGAAAACAATAACATACAATTCAATGCTATTAGAAGCAGGAAAACTGCCACTTAATGAAGTGGGAGATGACAAAAACAACATTCAAGGAAGAAACTATAACAGTTGAAACATTAAATGATGTTTCTCTACCACTGTTCACTACAGAGGTGATAACTCACTATGGAGGGATACTCCTACATAACCACCACTTTTTATGGAGTATGAGTTAGAGGTATTCTTGCAATTCAAGAAAACAGGAGATTTTAGAATAAATTGATAAAATGAACAGTAAACAAACTGTCAAGGCTGGATGGCATTCCTTAAGTGTTCTAAAGAAACTCAAGTATAAAACTGCTAAAGTTCAACAAAAACTCTTAAATGGACAAGCTCCCATAGGTGGTCACCTCCTGGATTAGCAACTTTCTTAGAGATTTAAACAAACTGTAGGAAAGTCAGTTGTCACAACAGACAGAAATAACTGATGGGCACCTGTTTAAGAGTGGTGAACTGTGAAGTTACATGGTTTGTTAAGATCCTAGGTTATCCAGGAGCCAAAACTAAACTGAAAGAGAACTGAAAGAATTAGCCTGCAATACTGAGAGGGAATAAAACAATAGATGAAAGTCAGTGACTACCAGTATAAAGCAGTGAAGGCAAAAAAGAATTCCAGTGTGCCCACACTGCCTTCCTATCTCGCACACACAAAGGGCACAATGTTAGTCATCAGCTCTCAGGAAAAATATCTTGAAACTAATATGACAAGTATCAGAATAATACCATCTAAGTGACCAGTGACAGTCAAAATGTTAATATAGTGTTAGTAAAGACATAGAGAACAAAACACAATGTAACACTGTAATACTCTATACGCATTCATGGAGGGACCACGTTTTAAAAAAAAATACTTCCCATTCTGCTCATTCCATTCCAAGAAGCATCTTTTAGAACCAGAAAAGGTACAGAGAAGGAAAACAGGAGTCAGGATGGGATGCATTCCCAAAAGTGTCAAAAAGTTCACCTGTAACGTTCTAGTGATGATCTGTTAACCACTTATAAGGACCTTGGATGTCTTCAGATGCATCTCGTGGACTGAATATAGACAGCTATGTACGTGGACGACTATGGCTGTCTGTCTTCTTCTACACCATTTTTTCCATTGCTAAGTGTATATGTTATATATTAAGTGCCATTGAGTGTGGGTTATACCATTAAAAGGCAATGATTTCCAGAACTACATAATGGTGAGATCCACTAATGTTCTGGTAGTCTATTCTAAAACCACAGTATTGGTCTTTAAAGACTTTTTTTCTTAAAGAAATTCAAAATCGAGTAAATTCACTTTAGTGTAGGACACAGCAGGCTAGTGGGCAGAAGCATCATATCCCTTGTCATGCATCTGAAACAAAATTACTAATTCATCAAGTAATGCCACCAGGACAAGAGATGTGTACTAAACAACATATTTAAAATGGGGAAGTGAGAAGCATTAAGCTTTGGAAAATCTTATTATGTGCTTGGCTTGCTCACCATGAAACAGAGTATCTCTTGTTGAGTACTCCCAAGATGCTTAAATGATGTTTCTATCCTTAAAGGTATCATAAAAGCATCAGCAAATTCCTCAGACTTGCTCTTGCATTTGTGACACTGTATTTGTTGACACAGCTTTTTGCTTTTGTTGGCCATGGACAGCCAACATTAACAACAGTGTATGTGAGACACATGAATTCTACAGCCTGACCAAAACAGAAATGTCCATTCAGTCACAACTAGTTATGATTCTGCCAAAAAACTGTTCAAGATGTGTCCTGGTTTCAGTTGAGATAGAGTTAATTTTCTTCCTAGTAGCTGGTATGGTGCTGTGTTTTGGATTTAGTATGAGAATATGTTGAGAACACACCGATGTTTTAGTTGTTGCTAAGAAGTGCTTACACTAGTCAAGGACTTTTCAGCTTCTTATGCCCTGCCAGCAAGAAGCTGGAAGGAGGCACAGCCAGGACAGTTGACCCAAACTGGCCAAAGGGATATTCCATACTGTATGATGTCATGCTCAGTATATAAACTGGGGAGAGTTAGCCGGGGGGCGGTGACCGTTGCTCAGGAACTGGCTGGGCATTGGTCGGCAGGTGGTGAGCAATTGCATTGTGCATCACTTATTTTGTATATTCTTTTATCATGCTAAGGTGCTAAGGAAGAAACCAAGTAAGACACCACTGAAAAGGACATGAGTGTAGTTCCCTTTGGGCCTGATTAAAATCTGGAAAAATCAATAATGTCTTTCACTTCTGATTAAGAGATTATAAATAATGCTGGAATTTGCCTTACTTGCCGGCAGCTCTGATTTACAGGAGAAACAAACATACTGCTAATGGCTGAGTATCAGGAGGAGGAGGAAATCAAGCAGTTTCATGCCCGGCAAATCTAGCTGACCATATGATCATCCACTGAAAGTACAGCCAGCAACATATCCATGGTAAAACTATTTTTCATTACAAATGATTTATACATTCTTCTTGTTGTGGTTACGTATTCCCTACCTTGTGCCCTGGCCATGGTGCTGAAAACAAAAACTAGCTCAGGCAAATGTTTTTATTTGTTTCTTTAGTGGAAGAGTGAAGCATAACTTCTTCACCTGTGGAGGTGTGGGGCCAAAATCTCAACTGAAGTGAAACGGTAAAGTTCATTGGACCTAAATCATTCCACAACATGCTGCATTCAAAGGCCTTAAGAACATATATTAAGCATATGCTACTAGTCTCTAGTCAGTATTCTTTTGAAGGAAGACTTCAGAATGATGTACAGTCACTTGCACATAAAGAATAATACATTGCAAGAATAGAGGTAATTCAACACTCTCTGAGTACCCTATCTTGGCCATTTCTATTTATGCAGCCCCCACAGCCTCTCAATAAAGGTGGTGATGAATACAGACACCCTAACAGGGTAACACAATATTTGGGACAATCCTATCTCATATAACAATGGGATTTTTGTTCGGTATGCCTTTCATCAATTCTTTTCTTCAGCAAGCCAGAATACAGCATTGTAGTGTTTGCAGTACAGTCCCATAGTTAGTCTGACTGGCTTGAGAACTCACAGAATAGATGAACACTGTCCAGAAAGCATGTTTAGTCAGGAATTCTTCAAACTAATTTAAAAAGGTTTGGGGTTTTTTTGGGGGGTGATGGTTTTTTTGCCAGGTGTATGTTTTCAAGAGCCCATTTCACCATGTTAAAAAAAAAGTGTGAGAAAAAACAGTGCCAGTTCTTTTGAACATGTAACTGTTGTGCGTGTACACTACTCAGCAGACACATACTCTGTTCTCTCAGTCTTATCTGCTTTCTTTCCTTCTTCTGACTCCTTCCTCTACTCCCACCTCTTCCTATGTTGCATGTATAATCAATAGTGTATTAATGTAGTCCTAACATGTAACCAGCATCTTCCCTAAAGTAGGACAGGATTCTGTGTCTACAGCTAGTACTGTGATTTCTGTTAGTACAGGGATTTCTGCTCAGTTTTAGACACTGTTCTGTGCAGAAAAAGTTCTGAAATCCTCTTTGGGATTGTCAGAAAAATGTATTATGTAGGAAGGAAAAATACACCAACATTAAGCACCCTCTGCCAAGATTGGACTTATGAAATAATAGCCCCAGTTTGCACCACAATTAGAATCACTAACTAATCCTTTCACTCTGAGGGCTTGACTGCTTATTACTGTCTCTTCCTATCAGTTTTGCAGTGAGATGTTATGTAATATGTGGGTACTTGGTAGACTTCTTTTACAGGGTTCATTTCTTAGACAAGACTTGCCTTTTCACCTCTATTTACCTACTTTATTTAAATGTATCCTTTTTACAAACCAAACTGCTTATGTACACAATAGTTTTATAGACGCTAGTGCTAGTTCCTTCTTATGTCATAAAAGTTATTTCAAGCTATTGCAAAAAGAGACCAATAAATAAAAGCCACATTAAGAAAGAATGAATATAAAACTATATTTGATCAATCATGCACATATTGGTTTTTCCTGTCAAAGAATACAGACAAATATGATTGAAAGATATTGTCTAATTCAACTGAATGCAGAGACACACACTTCTTTTTATTGTCTCTGCTCTTTGCAGACATGCCTGCTTTCTGGAGTATACTTTTTATTTTCTTAAATCTAGCTGTAGATTACTCAAATGATGGCATTTTCAGGCGCTTCCACTGTATAGTTTTTTTTCTCTTATTTTTGAATTCCAGAAATAATTTATATTCCACTTCTTGATATCTATAGGCTTTGAGTAAGTGTGAGCAAGTGTTAAATTTCCCTTGGTAGCTGTCTACAGTTCTAATTTTTCCTTATTCATGAGTTAATGATGCCGGTACACCGAATAGTTATGCCCTTCTTAAATATATGGCCATCTTTAGTGTGTAATAAACATACACATTTTGACAGTAGCAAAACTAACACATTGTTAATAACTGCATTGCAATAGATTGTCAGGGGCAATCTAATATTCTTCATCAAAAAGAGAAGGGAATACATTGGTGACTGAACTACAACAGGATAGTAATTATTAGAAATGTCCCTGCAATCCTAATACATGCATTTATATGCATATATGACATATAGATTGACCAGTCCCTTCACAGTTTGTACCATTACTACCACACGCCTTCTAGCGCATTGTACTGACCTCAATTTTTTAAAGTAACAATTGGGTGGGAAGCAGAGTTTAAGGGGTAATAAATAAGAGCATGTCATTACAGCTTAGCCTTTTCCTTTTGTATGCCATCTTAAAGTCACAGTAAAGGCACTGCACACCCAGTTTGAAAAGAAACCGTCACAAGTATGGCAACTTTTCTAGTGATCACACATAAATGTAAACATGATTGGAAAAAAGGTTAAAAGATAAATACCGAGAAAGGTTGCACATAAGAAGCAAAAGCATGAAGCCTGAAACAGGTATCATGGTTTGCATAGTACTGTACACTGTAGACCATTAATCTTCTTCATAATTGTTAACGGGATTTAGAGCCTTTTTATATCTTGGCCAGAAACGGAAAACCAACTTAGATAATGGTAGTGAGGTTAAATCACTATAGCTTTAGTTGTACGCATGTGAATGTGCTGTTTTCTTTCTAGCTTCTATAGGCAGGCATTCATCTGACTCAAATCATAATCAAATGGAGCAATAATTCATATATTTTTCATTACTTCCAGTGGTCACTCTGCATCAGCAAAACTATGATGAGACAGGGTGAAGAAGCACAAACTGGTACTGACTGTGTTATAACAACTCTGTGGTTATATTAAGTGCTTTATGCCCCCAGGTGTAGACATTTATTCTGTTCCTTAAGTACTGAAGTATTTTTTCAATTTAAAAATAGATACTTCACACCATGTTTCAGTGCACACATTCATTTTCAGAACAGTGAAAATTAGAAAATAATTACCAGCGCTGTGCAGAGTGTTCTTCCAATCCCACAAATACAGCCCGCTGCTTGTACAACTATCTTACCAAATGCCATAACTCTGTCCTCAACAAAGGATTTCTGCCTTCCAGAATTGTATTGTAATAAGCCGCACTAACATGCAGCTCAACAGGTGAATGATATTTCATTCATCACAGCACAGACATGTACTTTCAATTTATTGGACATAACACACTTACTTTTCGTTAACTGGATTCTCAATCAAAAGATAAGGCCATTAATAGCCAGTAATGGCTCTTTGTGGAGGAAAGCATCTCTGAAATTGAATCACTTTGGTAAAGAAAAAAATCAGACGGGCTCTGGGGAAGAACACTGCAGAGAAGCTGATGGTTCTGAAGAAGTAGTTTTAAATTCTCGAAACACTGTAGTAATACTGAGTTACTGAAAATGAAAACTCTTTTTACAATAGAGAAAGAACAGCACTCTCATTGAAGTAGCTGCCTGGCCCAAGATAAACACCCAGTAAGCACAGTCATTATTTAATCTCTGCCCAGTTTCTGAAGGCAACAAACAATAAATGTTCCGGGAGGAGGTGAAGAATTAGCAACAGCTGCTTGCCACAGCTGATAAAAAAATAACGATTGTGAGATTGCATATATGTGGAGTCTGCACCCATCTTCACGTTTGTGACTTGACTTATGGCAAGTTCCTGGTGCAAGGAAAGGGAGTTCCGGTTTTGTAAACAAAGGCCCTTCTTACAACTGTATGAATATAGGATTCTACTAACCATTTCCTAAGAAAATTAGCCTCTTCCTGTAACAAAAAAATAGACAGTTCTCATACATGATAGCACAGTGATATTATGTCATGTTTGTATGCAACAGAGTAGGTCAATGAGCTTTGACTGTGACCGTAGGTTAAAATGCCACATATTCTGTTGCACAGCGTATTTTGTTATAATCATCATACTGAAATGAAGTGACTGTTAAAGCATCCGGATTGAAAAGAGGCTACAAACAGAACTTTAAAATGTGAAAAAAACCCAATATTGTTTAGTTTATGTTCCTACATTTAGGCTCGATAGTACAATATATTGCCCACTTAAATACATTTTACTTAATATACTTCAGTGCATAAGTATATTTTATTTTCCAACATTTTAATCTATATGCCTTATTGCTATTAATTTAAAATAATTTATATTCTTAAGTTTATGGGAGATTTACCTTTTTATTTTAATGAATGCTTTGTAACTACATCTGTTGGGGGCAGACTTAGACCAAGACAAAGAACTTTTAAAGATCTAGCTCTCCCATTTTGTAGCAGTAGCATAGATCTGTCCACCCAGACATGAACCTGTTGTGCTAACCACTAAATAACCTCTCATTCAATTATATTCCTCAACTCAAAGACTTTTTAATTCAATGTTAAAGTTAATGGCATTCACACAGAGGTAACATTTTCATTATAAATGTGAATTCATTAATCTTACAGCAACTATCACCACTGAGTAAAAAGCGACTTTTGTACATTCTAAATAATCCAGCAAAAATCTTATCTTTTTAGAACAAGCTATTTTGCTCAAATAGGAATGAGTGCTGTATTTTGGTTTGATCTATCTAAGGCAGTTTAGCTGTTGTGGCCAAGACTGACAGCTGAGAAACCTCATAAAAGATTCAGGATGAATACAGCAAGTGAAGAAAACTGGAAATCTAAGGCCCTGTAAGGAGCTGTGGTAGAAATCTTCCTGACAAAAATATAGCATATTTTGGAACTTCTCACATCTTATATAAAAAGGGCATTTGTCATTTGGAGGAGTAACAATTTTGGCAACAAAAATCTCTCTTCACAAGTCATACACTGATTCTACTACTTTGTTTCACCACTTTTTTAAAAAAGCTGTTAGTACCAATTTCAAATCACTCTTCTATAGAATTTGGCTTGAGATGGCATAATAGAGAATTAGAATTCTGAGTGTTTGCATGCAATATCATTAAATACCCATGACAAATGGCCAAAGTAAAGTAAATCTTACTGTTCCACAGCTATGCTTCTACTGAAGTCCCACTCAGGTGGGACACAATTGCTTTTAACCATCTGAGAAGTGTAATGGTAAACACAGAGTTTTAATATGATTAATAAATGCATTCAAGTTGATATAGAAACTAAGAAAGCTGTTTAGATCATTTTTATAAATCACAATGTTGACAGGTTCACAGAATCACTTAGGCACTTGCAGTTATTGTGCATTACTTTACGACCACCAGGAGGCATTAGATCCAAAAAACAATGTAAGCTTTTGTGTTCAGTGTCTTTCCACTTCCCAGCTGACTGGGCTCCCACTTTCCTATCAGGGCTCCCTCTGATTTACTAGCTGACTTTCTCATA
>NW_008825156.1:9612-77286 GCF_000699105.1 Pygoscelis adeliae | reverse complement strand
TCCACCACCACATTCCCACAATTTTGGTGGTGAAGACACTCTAAAAATTTATGTTTAAACCTCCTCAGGCTGCAACAACATTTTCAGAGTCAGTGTTGGCCTAAGTCTGACTCAGCACAGTCAGATGGAGTTAGGTATGTTCAGAGCATGCCAAACATACCAGTCTGTTGTGGTTTAACCTCAGCCGGCAACTGAGCACCACACAGCCGCTCACTCTCCCCGCCCCCAGTGGGATGGGGGAGAGAACTGGAAGAGTAAAAGTGAGAAAACTCATGGGTTGAGACAAAAAGTTTAATAATCAAAATATAATAATAATAATAATAGAACATACAAAGCAAGTGATGCACCATGCAATTGCTCACCACCCGCTGACCGATGCCCAGCAAGTCCCTGAGCAGTGGCCCCCCTGGCCAGCTTTGCCCCAGTATATATATACTGAGCATGACATCATATGGTATGGAATGTCCCTCTGGCCAGTTTGGGTCAGCTGTCCTGGCTGTGCCCCCTCCCAGCTTCTTGTGCATCTCCAGCCTTCTCAGTTGGTAGAGCATGAGAAGCTGAAAAGTCCTTGACTAGTGTAAGCACTACTTAGCAACAACTAAAACATCAGTGTGTTATCAACATTATTCTCATACTAAATCCAAAACACAGCACTGTACCAGCTACTAGGAAGGAAATTAACTCTATCCCAGCTGAAACCAGGACACAGACTCTTCAGGGAGTTTAAATGCAAGGTCACTTAGTTCCTGGATTTATAATGCCAAGGAAGGAGATGAGACACATAGACAGTTAGCTTAAAGCAAAGTCACTGATTATGAAGAATGTATATTAACATAACTTTAGGCACTTCAGGAATTTTTTGCTGGAAACCTCAGGCACAACACAGCATTTCAGGCAGCATGTTTTGGACTGATCTCATTTAGAGTCCTCCGTGCTATTTTAGAGTTCATCCTCTGCTTTCTAAAATAATTTATAACATCACAACAAACCTCAATAGAGTATAATTGGGTGTTGCAGTTCACTGTGTAAGCTCTTTAGGCACTATACTCCAACAAGTATAGTATTTCAAATGAAGAGAATAAGCCTATTTGCTGGCCTGCCAAGAAAGAACTGTTTAAAATGTTGTACTTAACTGATAACCAGTTCCCACACTGTTTTAGCAAAGTGGATGATACTAAGGATGTGTCTACTGAGTATAGTGTCCTCTAAATGTAGGTGAAGAGTCCATGTATTAAACAAGTTCTGCTCATGTCAGTTATGGATTCACTTCTGTGTCGGTCTCTTCTCCCAAGTAACAAGTGATAGGACAAGAGGAAATGGCCTCAAGTTGTGCCAGGAGAGGTTTAGATTGGATATTAGGAAAAATTTCTTCACCGAAAGGGTTATCAAGCACTGGAACAGGCTGCCCAGGGAAGTTGTTGAGTCACCATCACTGGAGGTATTTAAATGATGCGTAGATGTGGCGCTTAGGGACATGGTTTAGTGGTGGACTTGGCAGTGTTAGGTTAACAGTTGGACTCTACCTTAAGGGTCTTTTCCAACCTACATGATTCTATGATTCTATGATTCTGAAAGACACAGACAAAACAGGAACAAAGTCCAGCCAAAAGCTTAAGCATGTAGCCTAGCTTTGCCAGCTTTGGCATGAGATATAAGAAAAATACAGGAATATGTATTTTTGTATGTATACATATACATATTATGTATATGTATACAGGAAAATATGTAATATGATTTAACTGTCATTCATTCATATTAGGACATTGGTTGTTTCTCACAAGAGTTTGTCCTTCTCAAAAGATTAATATGGGGAATCTCCTCACTGAGTTTGTAGTTCTCAACCTCATCTATTACAGTAGCAATAACATCAATATTACCACTTCTAACCATTGGAAAGATCCTGTCCACACACACATAAAAGTAATCCCATTAGACTTCATATTAAGGCTACACATCATTACTAAATTAATAGTAAGTGTCTCTAAAAGTTTAACTTTGCTTGAATGGGAAAACAAACTGAACAAACTTGAGTGAAAAGCACTAAGCCAAACCAGCTGGGCCTCCAGCTAAGACAGTGAGAAAATCATCAGAAAATAAGAGTAACCATAAAATAATCACCAGAAAATAAGACTATTGGCTATGCAAGGATTTCAATTGCGGTATCAGTTCACAGAGGTACATGGTATTGTCAGTCTAACCTACTGAAAACCCAAACCACAGAAAGTTAATGGATAGGGTTTTTAACCATTCTTTTGGTCTATCTTTATTTTTCCCAAGTCCCCAGTACTCAAACTGAACATGGCTGCAGAACAACTGACTCTCCAAAACACAGGGAAATAAGGTGATTTGGATTTTAATACAAGAGCTCTTAATATAAAATTAGATTACAGGAAGTAACCTAGGTTACAGAAAAGTTGGCCCTAGGATTCAGGGCATCCAATTTCCTGTTAGTCCCCTCCCTCCCATCCCCCAAGTTCTAATTCATTCCTTTTGTGTTCACCTCATCCCATGCCTTCATCCCCCCAAATTAACTATACATGCTTTAGCTTCCTGCTTTAACTCCGATGCATGCTCCTATTATCCTCCTCCAACCTCAAAGACCATCCACCTTCCTCCTGGGCCTAGGTATGAAATGGTAGGAGACAGCTCTGTCCCTCAACTACATCCAGGGAGTCCCCTCTTCCCCTTTCCCTTCCTGCTGTTACAAAACTGAGAGGATGGAGAAGCAACGGGAAGTCTGATCCAGTTTCAACGGTGTGGGGCAGGGAGGATTAGCTTTCAGTTTCTGCATTAATCCTCTTTTCTTCTACAGGAGGTTTGACAAATACTTTCTCTCCAGTATACACTTGTCCAAACGTTAGTCTATTCATTAGAATAATGTCAGATATGCTCTGTCATCTGCAGTAACCCTAACCGGTTGCTTCTCTCTGGAGACAGGGATGGAGGAAAGCTTTCAATTCAAACAATGACTGCAAGTCAGGCAAAGGCTGAGATCTGAGATGTCTTAAGATCTGGCCACGCTGCCCTCAGCATAGGCCTAAACTAAAGAGGGTTCTTTGCAAATTCTAACCATGTTTTCTTCCTCCTCCTTCCTTGAACTTAAGCAGAGTTTACTACAACTTGGCCTTTAATTGCCAAAACCCCAGGAAGTCAGTATCTTTTCTCTCTAGACACCTGTGCTATTCTCATTCACCATCCCGTAAGACAACCTTATCATAAAAATGAGATTATTTCTATCTTATGAAAAGCAGCTGCTTCCTCTAGTCCACAGCATTTGATATCCAACAACAAATAGAGCATTTCTTAATAGCCTTAGCATGAGACATAGCATTTGTTTACACAGAGGAGAAATTCATAACATTCCATTTCCAACCAAAATGCACCTTGCTTCATCCTGCAGGTGGTGAAGGTGATCAACATCAGAAATACTGTTTTTTTTCCAGAGAGAATGGTGTAATATCACACACCCTTCAGAGCCCGTCTGTGGTTATTCATGAAAAAGCATTCCTATAGCCTTCAAAAGGCCTGGGCTTTCAACCACCAGCACCCTGTGACCTACATAAGATCTGTAAAATTAAGCAAGGTCAAATTCCTGAAATTCCAGGAGTTGTACTGAGATAACAGTTAATATCTGGGGATATAGGCAAAATGGGTTTATAAAATGGATCCAAGTTTACGATGAAGAAATGAGTTAAAGCCAGAGTCATTTAGCAAAGGGCCAGTGACTTGAAAGAAAAGATTCAAAATCTGACAGTCTCTGTGAACTAAAGTCAGTCTTGAGAATTTTCCCTCAAACTGAGAAGAGGAATGTGAACTGCTCTTCCAAGCTAAACTAAGAGAAGCCCTAGGATTAACCTGCCAGATATGGCATCAGACTATTAAAAGTGTCAGAGAGACATTAATGTTTTTTTTTGTCTTTCTAGACAATACCACTGGTCAGGCATATCTAAAGAGTACATATTTCAACAGCAAAGAAGAACATGACAACTGCCACTGAATCAGTATCTTGTTCTGGTGTCCCCATGCTTGCAAAGCAGCAACATAGTCACACCTTCCTGGAGAATATGGTACAACATTCATTCATAAACTAGGCATTAAAAGAAAGACCAGCAGGGGCTGAGAGACCTGTTGTCTTTTCCTGTGGCTCTACTGCCAAGAACTCTGATTGAGGTTAGAAGAGTCTGGAAATTCAGTTTACTATCCAGATGGTAATGAAAAAGACCTCCTGGCTTTAAAGCAAAGGCATAAGTTTATTCCATGTTTCATAGGAAAAATTGTATTAACACTTTCACTAATTAATTAAATTATAATGAGGATCATATTATTAATGTTTTGTTAAAGTCCTTTATTAAGACAAGGCCAATGGGTACTTGGAAGGAAATGTCTGTGTACATGGTTTACTGATTCAAATCTTCATAATTCATGGACCTCACACAGAAATAATTGCTTCGGTGTGGTATTTATGACCAAGATCAATGAATTAAACATGGGGGAAAAAACTGATCTGTAACTCGCCAGAGGAAGACAAACTTTATCAAGAAAGTACCAGATCCCAGAAGCTGTGTATCCTCTGCCAGTAGATGGCATCATTACTTCTCTTTAGGAAAAGGGATCAAGGAAAAACATCTGTGTTATCAGCAAAAGCTATGGCGGCTATGTAGATATTTTTTCTCTTTTCGCATAAAATACAGTCCTTTGCCTTAGGTGCTGTTTTTGTATTCCAGTGGACAGCGACAGACAAAAGTAAGATGATACACAACCTGACCACAACAGGAGGCTGAGAGAAAGAGACAGAAAATGTTGAATCTCACTGTAATGGCAGACTAAAGATCTGGTACCTTGTGCCTGTGAAAAAAGTGCACAGAGAGAATTTACAGAGACAGTCCTGCATCTAATTCAAAACCCATACAAATTTCTAGATACGGAATAATTAGTCATGATGTTTTCACATACAAAAGCTATTTTGTACACTTTTTTCTTTTAATCCTCCATGCAGATGGACTCAGGCCCTGAATCACAATTTTTTTAAACAACTCTTCTATTTCTACAAATAGGTGTTGTGATGCAATAATTCATGAATAATCCTATTAAACAGAACTACAGCCCCTACATAATACATAATGGTATGAAGCTGCATCAAGGGAAGTTCATTCTGGACATTAGGAAAAGGTTCTTCATTGAGAGGGTGGTCGGTTGCTGGAACAGGCTCCTGAGGGAAGTCGTCAGGGCACCGAGCCTGTCAGTTTGATGACGCTCTTAGTCATATGGTTTAGTTTTAGGTAGTCCTGCGAGGAGCAGGGAGTTGGACTCGATGATCCTTAAGGGTCCCTTCCAACTCGAGATATTCTATGATTCTATGCTATGTATTAATATCTATTTAATATGTAATACTGCATATTAAACAACTACAACTCTCTACAGCTAAAAAGGGTTGCAACAATCTTCTAGTATAGGTTAATTTTAATTGGAAATGTCTACATTTGGCTCTGTATAAAACAATATTTTATAGAGAGGTGCACGCTAGAAAAGTATTTTTGGAAATAGAAATGACACTTCAATAGAAACAGTTTATACATATGTATCAATGAAATAAAATAGGACCTCAGAATCAGCTGGGTAAAAAAATGGCTATAGTGCATAAAGTACTTCATTGTCTCATTGGTTTGGAATTTTTGGCTTAAAATGTTTTTTCTCTGCTACTTTGCAGAAGATACAGTATAACTGCAGATTTTAGGATAAAGGTATTTGCCACTCAGTCTGAAACTCAAAGGTTTCTTATACCCGATAGGTAGCAACACTTTAATATGTTCTAAGTCTTCTCTTGTACATTACAATAATATAATAGACTGTTTAAAGTTGGCATACTGTACACAAAGCCATATTTTTCACACCATTGCGGAATCATTAGTCTGTTATTTCCTGTTTTATTCACTACACAAAATTAAGTAAACTTTAGTGATATTCTGTACAGCAACTTCTATATTCAGTCCATAATGACAAACAGAGAAAGAGTAAGAAATACATGTGATTTGGGAGAGGTAATAATCCTAAATTATCCTTGTAATCCATGGTTAGAGAAAAACAAACTATCTGCAAGTCAGTGTTCCTTAAAAAAAAAAAAGACCCCATTTTTTGCTCACATGTCCACAAATTTTGCATCCTGATTTTAAAATCCAGTGTCTCCACTGCCTTATTTATTTTCAGCAACTACCACATCTACAGATCATCAGCTGACATTTTTCCTGAGTTCCGACGTTTTATCCTGTATCTCAGTGATAACAGCTGAGGATAACCGAGCCGAACACTGGGAATAACTGATGTCTTGTTACGGACGTAGCCTGACAGTATTCCTGCAATATTCAGCTGTTCCACAGCATTGCTTAAATACTAAACATACATTGCTGCTTCTTAGTCCCCTCCACCTCCAAGAACAGAACGCAGTGGAGATCAGCACACCTTTTACTACCTTATGTTTAATTTTCCTCTATCATAGATTGATCAGAGAAATTACTGGAACCAAGCTGTGAAAATACACAAAGCCATCCTAAAATTACTGTTTGACAATACTGTTCCGAATCTGTTCAAATACTTAGCTAAGAGGTGTGAAGACCTGGGCCTGCCACATTCCCTGAAAGATAGAATAAAAACAAACTAGTAAGCCAGCCTGGACAAAAAAGAGGTAAGATAACGATGCTTTTATGTCATGCTCTCCAGAAAAACATTTTATATTAATGCGTGCAGCTAATTTGATCTGATACAAACTACCAGAGAGCTTTCTGGTTTTCAGCACTGAAATAATTTTCTAACTGTACAATACAGCTGCATGCATGCAGCTGAAGAAATGTACTTCCAAAGCTGAATTCACACAGCTGCAATGAACCATTTTGCTTACTAACCCTCAACATTGGGTGGGGCCACTAAATTTAACTAATACAAAGGAAATCGTAAGTCTTTTTTAGACTAGCTCCTAGATTACTTTTTTTTTGCTTTACAAGTGTGTATGTATATGTATACACACACACACATATTCCTGCAGAGACGTTCAACAAAATCCGTTTACATACTATCTTTTATCCAGATATCTGGAATTCCTCCAGTAGTACTACAGCTACTACTTTTGCTTAGAAATATTAGGACAACTATCAAGAAGGAAGACAGAAAACATTTAAAAAGTATACTTCATGCTAGGAGTAATTCCTGTATTCTAAAATTATTATTTACTGACCACTGAAACACAGTTAGATCTGATATGAAGTATACAAGCTATTTAAGCCTAAGGAGCAATAATACACAACAGTTCTGGCAGTAATATGAAAACCTACAGTCATCTGCAGGATTAGTTCGACAGAGGAATATAGCGCCCCAGGGGACAGAACCCTATCAGACCTATTTTTCACTACACTGGGACACTAATTCACTACTCAGAGAGAAAACATGTTATTTGTGATGTTTAAAGATCATTCCAGGCCAAAGGTGCTTGAGCAATCAGTTCCATCTGTCTCCGCATACCAGAACGGGAGTTACCTGCAGCTCCTCCCCAGACTTCCTGGCTCCAGCGCAGACCCACTTAAAGGAATGGTCTCAATACCCACACAGCCTCCTGACTAGCCAACTGAACTCTCCTGCAACCACCCTGGTTTCTCTCTGCAAACCGAGAGGACCCACTGCGCAGGCAGAGGCAAGAGCTGGGGCTTCCAGTTCTGCTGAGTAAGAACTAGAAGTCCCTCAACAACTGTGGCTGAGTGAAGGGATCTTCATGCATAGTCCATAAACACAGTGGTTCACTGTGATTAGCTGTGCTCAGTTCACTGATTCACTGCGGCCCTGTGTTTGCTGCAGCAGGTGCTTCCAGCTTCTCAGTGCAACAGTGTTCACTCCATAGGCAGCTTTTCAGTCACCACTTCTCCATTATGCTCTTCCGTCTCTCCCACACACACCACTGGCAAACAAAATACAGATGCTGGGTGAAAGGATAAATTTAACCAGTGGAGCCACAGTAACTGACTGATGGCAAGGGCAGGTAAAACACTGTAATTTATACAGTATCATACAGTAAATTCTACAATTTATGCAGTAGTTTAAGCTAATCTGTTTTACTTTGCATTGCCTCAAACGAGGAACGTGCTTTTCAAAGATCAGCTGATGTGGGCAAATACACTGAATTGCTGAAATTATAACCTTATTTCTAAACTGTAAAATTAAGAAGAAGGAAGTTCTTCCCAGCTTGGTACACAATATCCAGGAACCCAGGTCAAGCAGCAATGTCACCACGTGAGCACTCCAGCACTCACATCTAGCAGCTACCTATTCTGCAGCGCATGTATCTCATCTCAAAAGATATGAAGAAAGTGAGCACATGGAGCAAGTGAAAATGGATAAAAAGGTTGACTGGAAGAAGACAAATACCAAAAGCATCACTGTAGACAGAAGCCCCAGTTTCAGCAGAGGATTAGCTGTGTCAGCCATCTGGGGATGGAGTTGATTAGTGGAGAGAGGAGGAGCTTGAAAGGGTTATTCTAAGTGACTCTGATCAGAACACCACTATTTTCCTAATGAAAAGGTAAATTCCTTTCCTACAGGTACCATTTTCAGAGACAGTTCTGTACAGAGCTCTCTCTTTAGCAGTAATGCTAATAGGCTTTGCAATCTTGGATGAGTCATTTCTCCATTTCTTACAGCAAAACTAACACCACTTGCCTACCTAGCCCTGTGAGAAAGGGTAAGCAGCAGACAGCCTTTACACTGTGTTCCAAAGATGAAACTATTTGAATAAACATTATGCAGTAGTATCATGTCAAAATTCACTGGCAACATATGGTGGGGGTGAAAAAATAGAGGCATTGCACAGGAAATGGAAAATCATAGGAAGGGCCTTCCCCTGGTAGGAATTCATTGACCAAAGAAAGGGGGAAAGGGCAGGAAGTCTGCAAACAGTAATACCAGTCTCTCTTCATCATCATGTTTGCTCCCTTTATTCCTGGGCAAGCCCAAAGAACACAGACCCAAGCTTGTTCCCATAGGAGGGTGACAGTTGCCAGTCTCATGCCCTGTGTGACCTCTAATTAGCTCCTTTGTCAGCCAATTGTGCTGCCTAAATTCCAGAATCCTGAAAAAAAGCAATAAAACAGTCTGTGACCTCCAAAAGTTTGCTGTTTACTTTTCTGCAGTAATGTACACGAGCTGCTGGTTTCCCATTGGCTTTTCACTGCATATATTCCAACATACTTCAAAGTGGGCAAAACAAGACACTGCGAACCACTGCATTGTAAAGCATGCACCATGATCCAGGTCACTCACAATAAACTAACCTGAGAGCACTGTAACTTATTAACCAACTTTCTCTCCTGGCATTGTTCACAGTTCTACAGCCATAGAACTGCTGGGAGCCTGTTGCAATCACCAGCAACCAGACTATCTCAGGAAGTTACTCCGGGGTACTACCAGTACGAAAAGCCGGTTTACACAGATTTCTTTGAAATAAGAGTAACAGGATGGCTTCAAATATGGCCTATTAAGGATCCAGAATTAAGGTTTGCAGACACTTCCCCATGTAATGAATTATCTTTCAGATTCAGTGCCATGGAGACACCTAATTAGCATTCACTGAGAATTGGTGATCTAATTTGGAGTGTTTTCTTTAATTTATAGTATTTAACTTAATCCAGTGCATTTTTGCCCCAGATATATGGAAGAATAATGATGACTGGAAGGTTTTAAATTTCTCCTTCTATCTGACTTAGTAGGCAGAAATACAGGAATAGCTGTTTCCCAGGAGAGGCAAACATGTCTCAGGGCAAAAAAAAGGAGCCATCAAACTGTAAAAGCAAATAATGCTGGTTGTGAAAATCATGTGATGCTACTGTACTGGTTAAAGGTGAGACTGACTTTGCTCCAAAATAGGAAAGAACTGCTACTCCCAGAGGGAAGCGAGCACGGGGTTTACTTTCTGGAATCATGACATGCCTGGAGCAGCAACACAATGGCAATTCCAAAAAGGCAGGAACTCTACTGCCACCCAATGAAGTTGTAATTAAAACCCATGAGAAAATTAGAAGCAATGTGAGCATGCAGAACTAGCCCAGAGAGTGAGCTGTAGAAGGCAGCAATATAGCTGATCTTGAATGAAGATGGAAAGAAAATGACATGAAGACAACTTTCTACCGCACTTTTGCATGTGCTGCTTGTCCTGGCATGTTACAGGTAGCAGTCAGACATCACAGTGGGACTATTTAAAGAATACAGAACAAGATAATTAAAATCCTGTTCAGCTGAACTAAAGTTAACGTCAAAGTGATTTCTAGTCAATAGTTAATAGTACACTTCTTACCAGCTGACAGAAATCTACAGTCCACATTTTTCAGAAGCTGTAAACTGCCTTTTTTTAAAATGCTAAATAAGAACGCAGAGCATCTTGCTTGATTCAGACTAAGGTTTCCCCATTTATTCCATGCACATGGTACACACTGAGAAAAGTGTTAACGCACATCTGTGACCTGTCTCTTCTAGTGGTAAGACCACTCATTGGCCTACGTTTCGGAGTTTCTTGTGGTAAATTCCTTCACCTGCATTTCCAGCTCTGATAAATGAGCAGGGTATTTGTTGATCTGCTGTATTGCTTGGCAGGGGAGAGCCCATTCCCATTTTCCACAAAAGCATGCCACATAAAGTGTGCTCACTCAAACTCTACACATGGCAAGAGTTTATCCATAAAACTTTATTACTATGAAATCAAGTATAGTTCTTATATTTTCCTTTTTCATTTTTTTCTGTACATTAAATCAGTCTTTGCAGGCTAGATCGCGAGGTTGGTTAGGGAAAAATAAGGAATCTTATCGTGTTGGGCTCCAAGATTACAGAATGGTTGCTATCTGTTAAAGCAATAGAAATAAACACATGGGGAAGAGGTTAAAACCCTGTCTCAATATCAGTTCCAGACACCTATTGTTGTTTTTAAGCTCTTGAAATGACAAAAAGAAATGACTCACCCATAAGACTACTAGCATTTTTTTTTAAAACCCAAGCCATATTTCTAGCTGACATTCTTAATGCAGTCTACATCTTGTAACAAAAGCCTTAATTTATGAACAATTACAAAGCTACATAAGACCAGATATTAAAAATTTAAGAGCAGATATTTGGAATCTAGCCAGATAACATGAAAGACCTGCTCAAACCATGAAAAATCCTAGCACAGATACTTCCTGTCTCCTGCATGATGGTGTGTACGCCATATTATAGACACACAGGTCTTCGTTACTCAGTACTATTAAATTGTCTAGAACATACTTCATTCTATCTAGATACCATTACACTACTATTCTCTTTGATTTTTAGCCAAGAATCTAACAAATTCACTGTGATAGCTCTATAGTCCAGTTTGTGAGAGGTGAGAAGGAAAAGGTAATACTCATTTGTGCTTTCTTTTTAAAGTATACATTGGCTTCAACAACTATTATTGTGGCTCAAAAGCAGGTTTTAGCTGAGTTCTGTAAAAATCATTTTGGTGCTTCCTAACAGAAACTTTTCAGGCACTGAAAAACCAGACATGAAACTGAGTTCATGAATATGATTTGCTTAAGTAACATCATTGTGTCTGCAATTCAAATAGTATTTTTTCTATCTAACTAATGGAGATGGTCTACTAGAAGTATATATCAGCTTCTCAGGGCACTCTCTGACCCCATACTAAATGAGATAACATCTGTATTCTACAGTTAGTCATACACACATCCTTCCTGAAAAATGATGCTTCCTCAGAAACAGAAATTGCATAGGAATTTTCAGAATATAGCTGCCACTATCTGAATGACTGTGATTTCCTATCCCATCCCAAATGGGATTAACAGACACCCTATAAACCTCATGCTATTTTAATTCACTAGTAGATATAAAGGCAATAAATGGAAATGTTGCCTTCCTTTCCTTTGGACTGACTGACCATTCTGGAGAAAAAAGAATACCAGGATACTTTGTCGGTAGACAACTGACTCATTAAATATCCTTCTAGCATTTGTTTTTGAAAAAAGGGTTTATATTCCTTCTATTACTAGTTTCCCAAAAGTATATTGTGACTTCAACTTTTGCATTCAGGTATTTCCACATTTCTAAGATTTGCTTAAGGTCTCATGGTTATAATTACGGTTTTGTTTTTGAAGCAATACTTTAAATTAGATATTAATTTTATTTTTCACCTGTATTTAGCCCAGGGAGGCAATGGAGAAGATACAATTTTTTTTAAAAGATAAGGCTAGCACCTTGCCATAAATGAGCATCAAAGAAAATAACAAGTCATCAACTGATGATGATCACAGAGCACGCAATGACAAGGCAGTTCCTCAATTAATATGACACTATTAAAACACTATTATTGTTTATGATAACAAATATATTAGGATGTTTATTTTAAATTCAATCAGATGTTGGTAGTGAAGTAAGCATCCCACTCCTGGTTGTTTTTAACATTACTAGATGTCAAAATACACAATTTCTACTTATATTCTGGAGTACTTATTTTGTCATTGTTTATTAGCATTCTAGCCTCAGCATCTTTTATTTGTGGTGGCATTTAATTTTGCTTTGTTATTGGTTGGGTTTTTTTTCCTGTGTGGTTGGAAGATTTTTCATTACTTTAAGCTCTAAATTGTTTTGTCTCATTCACTATAGTATTTTAAAGATGTTTGCTAAACATTTTAAAAATAGAAGTATCTAAATGTGAACAGAGGAAAAAAGTTTGTTAGGTAAGATCATTCTCTTAACATTACTTTTGGCAAACTCTGATCCTTTATTTCTTAAATTTGCCACTTCCTCCTTTATCACCACCATTTGTCTCATCTTTGCTATAACCTTAGTTCTCCTTTTACAGCAGTGGGAAATCACACTGGATGATATTAATTTTGAGAAGGTATTGGATTTATGAGAGCAAATTATGTGCATCAACAGCGGGATTTTGCCTTGATGGATCCCTCCACTGGCGCACTCCAATCATGTGAGCTGTCCCACCATGTCTTCATTATACCAATGAGGTGACAGCCCTGTAACTACACTGAGACTTCTAACTTCTGCTTGTTCCCCAGGCTGCATTCATCAGTGTAGATGCATTTCAGAGAAGCACCCAAGCATGCCGATTCCTCAGAACAGGCAAGACAGCTTTTACCATAAGGCTGCTCTGCAGGCACTTTCTTCTTCACATGTCTAAGCTCGAGATTCCACTGCAGCTCTGTTTTGTTGATTGCTATGCCCCTTCGATTCCCACCACCTGGGCCCTTGGCTTGCCTATCCTCTCCCTAACTTCCTTAGTTGATTTTTGAGGAATCAATCCCTTCCCCATTGTTTCTAGTTTAAATTTCTGCCTACCAAATTGGCCAGCTTGTTGGCAAAGATGTTTTTGCCCCATTCAGTCAGATGGATGCCATCTCTTACAAGCAGCTGTGGACCCTCAAAGAGGGTCCCACGGTCATGCAAACTGAAGCACTGCTGCCGACACCAGCTGCGCAACTAGTTGTTAAACCGCAGGATCCATCAAGTCCTCTTCAGACCCTTCCCCTCAGTGACAGAATCAAGGAGAACACCACCTCCACCCCCCTGCACTTGATCACTGCCCCAGTGCCCTTCAGTCACGCCTGATACTTCCCAGGCCACCTGTGGCAGTATCTTTGGCACCTACGTGGAAGAGCAGCAGGGCGTATTAGGTGGAGTGTGAGGCGAGCCTTGGTAGCTTCTCTATAACATCCCAAATTTGAGCACCCAGCAAGCAGCAAACCTCCCTAAATGACAAATCAGGTCAGCAGATGGAGACCTTTGTCCCCTGCAGTAGGGAGTCTCCAGCCATGATCGCTTGCTACTTCCTTCTAGTGGTCCTGAGTGGCTCAGGGTCAGCCACTGGAGATGCTCCATTTGATGGCACTCCCAGCTCCTCATCAGCTATGGGGGCAGGAAACCTATTCTGTAACTGCAAGTCATAAGGTGAGGCTGCAGCCTTCTTCCCGGTGTGAGAAGTCACCAGCTTCCAGCTTTTGCCATGATAGGAGTTTCCACCTTCCAAATTCATAGGCACAGGCTCTTCCCATCTCTCTGCTACAGTTGAAGGTTGAGGTTAGTGAAGCTGCAGGGTCTCAGAGAAGTGCCAGTTGATCACTTTCTCATCCTTTTGGATTCTGCAAAGTTTGCTGACCTCCTCCCGTAGCTCTTTCACTTGGTAGCACAGCTCCTCAACAACTTCACAGCTCTTGACAGGCCAGAAGACCAAGTGCCCCAGGCCCAGGCACTCCGTGCTGCCTCAGACTTGAGAAGCTGCATCCTCCTTTTGAAGTTCTGTCTGGGTCCAAGAGTCCAATAGTGAAGGGACAGTGACTCCAAAACTTGAATTTGGATGTAAAACAGGCCTTGATTCATTGCTCTTAATTTTTTTTTAAAAAATGCCAGATAAAGAAACATGGGAATATTAAGAAGACATTTGCTAAAATCATAATAATAGATCACACTAAATATCTAAAATCTTAAAAAACAGGAAAAGATAACTTTCACTGAAATTGCATATTTGCTTTTCTTAAAAATAATTAAAACAAAATGAAAAAATAATTTACTTTTTTTTTCCCCCAGCTACTTGTTTTCTTTTATCACCTGATTAATAATGGATAAATTTAAATTAAACAAGGTAAATTCACTGCAGGTAAATTCAATGGACTTGGTGATGAGATTTCTACAAATATATTCCTTGCTCATGTACAAGCAGGAATTCAAAAAAATCCCAGCACCTATCATTAAACATACCTGCTCTTCAACTGCCAATAACATATATAGTAACCTCTTGCTTACTACTCATAAGGAATGTACCAGTCATGTTTGTGCAGTTCTTACATCAACAAATATAATAAATCAATATGCATAAATATATTTTTACTAGTAGATAAATGTTGCTGTGCCACACCTGTGTAAATCCAGGGAATGAATCCTATGAAGCAGTAGACCTTGTCTACGTATGTCAGGTCCAGTTTTTTCCTGTTACATGTAAAGCCAAAAATGAAAACTTGTGAACCTTTTTTTCTAAATAATTAATTTGTATGTGGATTAAAGAAGAATTTTTTGGCTTTCAAACTCAGAAATGCCCAAATCACTTTGCACAATTGCATGTAAAATATGGGTAGTGCTGTTACTGTGCTGTCAAATGTGACAGACATTCTGTACTCAACAATATTTCAAACACCATCCAAATGAAACCATACAAATGTCACTTCTGCCTATGGAACTTTATAAATGAAGCAATATTAATCAATTAAGGGACAGTGGAGTGCATGCAGAAGCAGCCAAGTCTACCTGAGGATTACAATAGGGAGTTCTGGGTGGGCAATCAAGTTTAAACTGCAGAACTGCCAAGGCACACGGATTCTCCGTACGATAAAAAGGATTTCCGGTCCCACACTGAGGGAAACCAAGAAAATTTTGCCTATAGCCAGACAAGAAAAAATTTTGCTATTACACCATTTATCTATTATATGCTATTATACCATTTACCAAATCATTTTGACTTCTGCTCACAGAAATATATGATTAAGTATGTGGGAGGTCATCTACATATTTCCACTCCAAATTTCTGAAGATAGCATTTTCATATGAATTACCATGACACAGAATGATACTCCTCTCCTAGGCTGCTTGGTAAGGCAAAGTTCTGTCCAAGTCTTTCAAGCAGAAATGAAGACCCCCAAACACATGAGCTAATGTGAATCTGAAGGGTCACTAAGTATCGTTTTAATTACCTGTTTATCTTTTACCCAATAGACCAGAAAAGTAAAAAATGTATCTTGCCCCTTTACATTGTATGTACTTGCTATGCTTTTTTTCCCCCAAATTACCTCCTTGTTTGGCATATCAGACCTCCTACTCCTGCAGTTTTAGGGGTTTCCTTTCACAGAGAGGAAGCAACTGTACAGTATTACACACTTTTCAGAGGGGATGCTTTTCAGAGGGGGCAGTGCACTCCAAATTAGTTTCTTTCCATCCTAGCCTTTGCATACTGTACAGGTTTATAAATTGTGTAGTGCTCTAATGATGTCGATCTTCTGTTATAAACTAACCCCAAAGAAACACGACAATAGGCCACCATTCATATATGTTGTTATTCAGAATGGCTGCCATCCTCCTTATCTTTAAAGGGGCCAAATATTTCATCAAAGTTGTTACCAGATATGAAGACATGGGAATGATTTTCTAGCAGCATAAAGTTATTCCCAGGAGATATGGCTGCAGCTTTGTGGTGCCTACTCAGCCTACACAAAGGCCTACACAGCAGAGACAATGCAAATCTACATGGAGTAGGTGACAGAAGCAGAGCACTGGAAGAAGATGGCTGCTCGATCAGGGTTTGCTTTTGGCATTGATAAAACAGCCAATCACTCAGAGTGACAGATTTTAAAGGTGAATAAAACGACCATAGACCCATATCTAGTTTTCTATAGTACAGGCTGGTGCAGAGGAAGTAGTTGGTTTGTGCTGGCAAATGGTTATTAGGGGTACCCTGAGAGACACATAAACTCTTGTCAGTCGAACAAACAGTAAAACCAGATCCAGTTCCAGTGCTATCTTTTCCTCTTCTAGTACCTCATCTTCGGGTTGGCACAAATAAGTTTCTTCCTGCCTGGCACAACAGTGTTAACCATACGCTACTTAGGAATTATAAAGGAACAGTGCTGGTGGTAGTGGGAGTTAATAATGGAAGTGGGGAATGGAAGAGATTGAATGATAGGTCCCTACCCTAAAGTAGAAGTCACCTTGCTGTGCAACTCAGGGGAAGGCAGAGAAACTAGATCTTGCAAATTAGTCATAGCATTTTAGGCCTTGCAGGAAAAGCTCACCTTAAAATAGAAACAGCCTCTGCATCCCATGATTTCAGAGCTAGGAATCCAGTCTAAGCTCTGTAGGAGACCTCTAAGTCTGAACCTTCTACAGAATGCTGTTTACCATCTCCAACTGCCTTGAAAGTTTCTCTGCCTTAGACTAGAGACATCAACTTTTTTCCTAATTGCTAGCCTCCCAGTGACTGCAGTCCTTCTGCCTGGCATTTGGGTAGAGCACTTGCATAGTAGGCGGTAGCAAAGAGCGTCTAATATTTTTGCATGGTCCAGAACTAAGGGAGGCCTTGGCACATGAAAGGGATGAGGAGAGGACAGAGCTGTGGGAGGATTGCTGGGATCTTGGCCAGAAGTCATGTCCTCAGACAGCAGGAAGGAAAGATCACTAGAATAAAAAGCAATTAGTTTTAGCTATTTGAACAACTAATGGTTACTAATGATGCAACCTAGTTATAATTCTCTTTAAGGAACTACTTTTGTTATCTTACTGAACAATACAGAGACAATTGACCGGAGGCATGCAAAGAAATCAGAGCAACTTAATATAACTCCTGAAATGTTTTGAATGTTGGAAATGCTAGTATTTTAAGCAATATTTAAGGAATCAAAATACAATTACTCCACTAAGCCACAGAAAGAGATTTTTAGGGATTAGGCTTTTCCAGTAGCAAACTGAACGTTAGCACCATTTGTTTGAAAGTAACAGTTTCAAACTAATTGGAACATTTGATATACAAGGTGAGATCTTGGCACTTCCTCTAAGAGAAGCTCCCAGGAAACTAGAGGCCAGTCAGCCTCACGTCAATAGGAAGGTGATGGACCAACTAATCCTGGAAGCCATTTCCAGGCACATGAAGGACAAAGAAGTCATCAGGAGTAGTCAGCATAGATTCACCAGCGGGAATTCACACTTGACCAACTTGGTAGCCATCTATGATTAAATTACTAGCTTGGTAGACAAGGGGAAAGCAGTAGATATTGTCTACCTAGACTTCAGTAAGGCTTTTGACACTATCTCCCATAAGATCCTCATAGTCAAGCTGATGAAGCTGGCACAAAATCTAGTTGGAGGCCAGTAACTAGCAGTGTACCCCATGGGTCAGTACTGGGTCCAGTCCTGTTTAACATCTTCATTAATGATGTGGATGATGGGGCAGATGACTCAAAACTGGGAGGAATGGCTGATATGCCAGAGGGTTGTGCTGCCATCCAGAGAGACCTGGACAGGCTGGACAAGTGGGCTGCCAGGAACCTCATGCAGTTACACAAGGGTAAATGCAAAGTCCTGCACCTGGGGAGGAACAACCCCAGGCACCAGTAGGTGGTGGGGGCCACCCAGCTGGAAAGCAGTTTTGCAAAAAAGACCTGGGGGTCCTGGTGGACACCACGCTGAACATGACCCAGCAATGCGCTGTTATGGCAAAGAAGGCTAATGGCATCCTGGGCTGCATTAGGAGTACTGCCAACAGGTCAAGGAAGGTGATCATTGCCCTCTGTTCAGCACTGGTGAGACCACACCTGGAGTGCTGTGTCCAGTTCTGGGCTCCCCAGTACGAGAGACATTGACATATTGGAGAGAGTCCAACAACAGGCCACAAAGATAACTAAGGGACTGGAGCATCTCACATATGAGGAAAGGCTGAGAAAGCTGGGACTGTTTAGCCTAGAGAAGAGAAGGCTGAGGGGATATTCTATCAATGTATATAAATAGCTGAAGGGAGGGTGTTAAGGAGATTGGAGCCAGGCTCTTTTCAGTGGTGCCCAGTGACAGGACAAGAGCCAATGGGCACAAACTGAAGAACAGGAGGGTCCATCTAAACGTAAGGAAACACTTTTTAACCATGAAGGTGAGTGAGCACTGGAACAGGTTGCCCAGAGAAGTGGTGGACTCTCCATCCTTGGACATATTCAGAAGCCATCTGGACAGGGTCCTGTGCAACCAGCACTAGGTGGCCCTGCCTGAGCAAGGGAGTTGGACCCTTTCTAAACTTAATGATTCTGTGATTCTTATATGTTTTTATTCACCTTCTAACATTACTTTTATACCCTTTGTAATGGGAAGGAAATAAAAGTGAAAAATATGAAAGCAGGAAGGAATAAGAGACATGCTGAACTGAAATTCAGAAAAAATTGTGAAGATACACTGTTTAAGATTATTCACTAAGACCTATTTGGATAGTACTTTATGAAGAAAATATAAGATCATTCTCACAGCAAAAAGAAAGTGATTTTTTTTTTAATCCCATTCACAGACAATGGACCCTGAATATAAACTTTCTGTTGTGCTGTAGAAGAAAACAAAGTCTCCATCCTCACAGATCTCATACCAGTTACTAGATAATGCCTGGTAATTAGTAATATATATATATATATATATAAAAAAAATAGCATTCTTTTTTCCCCACTTATTTTTAAATGGAAGTAGAGAACTTGCTTGATTCCAAAAAGCCCAAATAACTGGCAAGACCTATTAAAAGTGCCAAAAAACCAAGTCCTTTTAATTAGTTCTTTTTTCAGATAGGCAACACTTTACTCTGAAAGCTCTCCTGTAAGTTCAGCAATTGCCCCAAAGAAATACTGCCAAAAGATGTCAAGCAGCCATTTTCTCCACATCTCCCTGCTTCAGAGGATTCAGTTTGGTCCTTCGAACAAAATCTATACAAATATCCTGAAAATATCTTTAGATACCATAGGTACAAGGTGAGAGAAACTTCACTGTTAGACCAGCAGTGTAAAAAACCCTGTACGGAACTTGCAGAGATATCACAATCTGGTATTAACAACATCATCACTGAATGCAAATACTAAACAGTGACTCACCAACTGCTAGCAATATGTAAACATACTCTATCTATTGATTGCGTAGTTAAAGTCCTGGAAACTCAGCTAAGAGTAAACATTTTAAATTTTATTGGATTCCTTGATATAAAAGGGATGCTGGAGATTATTAACCTACTCAGAATCCTGGATTCCAGAGATAGCAAAGTGCCTGTTGACCCTCTAAGATTTAAAACAATAATACTTAACAAAAACAAACACACACACACCCCCCCAAACGCCACAAAATTATTACTGAGCTACAAAATGAAAAATATTTTCAAAAAAACCCTCCTACTATTTAATTTCCGGCTCTTGGTGTAGAACATATGAACTGAATCTATCATCTTAGCATGCTAGATTTAAATTACATCAAAAAGATGTTGCTTTTTGACACCTCACTGGTAACTGGTTTTAAAAGAGAACATATATACTTTTGAATAAATTACAGCAAAGAATTTAAGGAAAATTAAGACTAAAGTTTGAATAATCAAACCAGCCTAAGTCAATCCCGTAGCTAAATTCAGTTTGATACACTGTGTCTACATAAATGACCTTTGTATTTTATTAGTCTTTTGATTATTGTTATGTACTTTAACAGAGAGTTTCAAAATTGCATGCTACAAATAAAGAAGATTTAGGTTCAAATTAAACTGGGGAAACAGGGCTGGGGGAGGTTTTCACTCACATGCAAGGATGTTGTGTCCTTCAAAGCATGGAGAGCTGTAAAGACAACACAATCTTTGATAGATGTTATAATTTGTTTTCTACCAGCAGGTACCCAATGTTTACCAAGATTTTTTTGGTTTCTTGAGACATCTCAATATTCTCATTAGTCACAACACATTTTAAAACCACATTAGTAAAATTTGGTATTGAAAAGCAGTCAGGTTGCCATGCTTGTAAAGGAGAACAAATGGCAGTGCTGCAGGCAGTGGCAACACACAGAACCCCAAGACAAAAAGACCCAGGCAAACTCCATCGGGTTCACACAGGCCAGCATCACTGACAGACATTTATACTTTGGTATAAAAAGAACTTCAGTATTGCCCAATGCTTACATGCCATTCCCACTTCTCTGCATGTGATAACCAGCCAGCCAGGGTGCACTCAGTCCCACCACACGCTCCTTGAATCACTTAGAGCAAGTGCTCCCTGTGAGTGATTGCGGGAGCTCTGAACCCCAAGACAAAAAGACCCAGGCAAACTCCATCGGGTTCACACAGGCCAGCATCACTGACAGACATTTATACTTTGGTATAAAAAGAACTTCAGTATTGCCCAATGCTTACATGCCATTCCCACTTCTCTGCATGTGATAACCAGCCAGCCAGGGTGCACTCAGTCCCACCACACGCTCCTTGAATCACTTAGAGCAAGTGCTCCGAGTGATTGCTTCAGGGAGCTCTGACAGACTGACCACAGGCATTACGGATCACAGGGTGATCACTGACTCCAAAAGAAGCGTCTGAGGGATATACCAGAGACCCGTGGCTGCAGGGAGGTTTCAGAGCATGGCTTCCTTGGCCTGCTGACAAGGGAGAGCCCTGCTCTCTTCAGCAGTCAGGAACTCCCCCCACTGACTGGTGAAGGAAACTCATGTTCAGGCAGCTCCCTGTCTTCTGACAAAACATAAATCCTCCTGATGTACAGGAACAGGAGGTAGATTTTAACACTAATAGTACCTCAGCCCATCTCCCTCACTCAGTTTTTTCAAAGTACAAGGGACAGTAACATTTTATCCACTTGCCTGCAATTTAGTGTGTATTTTAAAGTATTTTGCCTTAAAAGAGGGCAGCTGAGTAGTAGAGGAGAAAACTGCCTCCTCATTCCTCATGGCAGTTGCCTCTTGCGTAAGGTGCAACCCTAAGGAGAGGCGGGGCTTTCCCTGAGAGCATCTGGGCATGCGCAGGAGAGGGAAGGTTACGGGGGAGGGCGGGGGCGTGTAGCGTAGCTGGGTTAAGTTGAAAGTGCTGTGAGGGAGCCTGCAGTATAGTGTTCGTGGCACTGTTGGGAGCATAAGGAGTAGGTATGCCTTCACAGAAGTGAGAGTCCTGAGAACCCACAGGGCACTCTGCACAGGGTGGCTGAGGCCATGTAGGTTTGCTGAGGGGAAAATGTGCCCCAAGTTAAAAGGCTGTGCTGTGAGGATGCTGTGGGTGGAGAGTTGTGTTTACAGTCTTCTCCCATTTTTTTTCCCCTATTACTTTCTTTTTTTATCAAAAGCATTCAGAGCCTTATAGTTTAAAATGGTAATTGTTTTAGTCTGTTTTTCAGGAAAACTCAGTTTTACCGAGAAGGCCACTGTAAGGCCTCCCTACAGTCTGACTCCGCTTACCACAGTTCAATATTGAAGGCTCAGATGCAGCTGGTTCTGGTTAAATTCCTGAGTCCAAGAGGTGAAAGCACTCCAGTTACCAAATACACCACCCCTATGAGTCACAAACAATTGCTGAAGGATGGGTAATGTTACAGCAGATGTTTGCAATGACGCTAAATTCGTAAGTCATTTCAAGTAACACTACATTACCAGGAAGTTAGGTTTTTTCCCCCCTAAAAGGAGCCTATGAATAGTCTAGAATTGATAGAGATCTTAGATCGTGGGGTTTGGATCATTTTCCAGAGAAATACTGAAAAATTAAGTGATTCGCTGTATCCTGAGAAGTAATTTTGTTGTTTATCACTTTCTGTGTGTTTGCAGTAGTTCTGAGTTGCTAGACATAACGTTTGGCTAACAGTTTAAATTTGCATGGTAGCTAGATGTGCTGCTTTTAACATAGCTGAAGTGGTTGGCTAACCTTTTTCAAGATAGCCTGCTGTAACGGTATTTCATTATGAGTTTATGGGTTAAAAAGCTTTGAGCCCACCAGTTGGTTTTCTTAATCAGGTATCCCCTTCACACCTGCATGTGCCTACATTGCTGTTGGAACTTTAAGAGTCATTTTCAAGACTTGAGTCTGTCTGAATATGCTGCAGAAGCCAGCACAGCACATTCATGATCAATTTTCTTGGCTTGTAAGCCTGTAACGAATGATTCAGTATTTAGTATAACATTCAGTAGCATGGGGGGTACAAATGGAAGAGTTAACTAGTCGTTGGAGAGAGAGAGATACTCTTTAGCACTGTATTTCACTCCACACAAACCACAAACAAGCTACTACAGCCACAATTACAAGGTTGGGTTTGGGGGCTTTTTTATTCCACTGATGAATGTTCCTGTGTCTGCTTCTGTAAATTTTTGTTCAGTTAGCATCAATGTTATTGGATAGTAGGCTTTCAGTGCTTCAGGCTCATCTAAGTTGGGCAAGGCTGAGAACAGCTCCAATGTCACATGTCAAAATGTCACAGATAATCACCAAAAGTCTTGGTTTGTCATATTAGAAAGGATAGAATCACATCTCAGTCACTTCTTAGTATTTTTGAATGCTTCTGCCTATTTTTGCATTGGTAGCCATAGAACTTCAGTGTCAGAGAGGCAGGGGAGAACTTCAGCTTTTTTTCGTAATTTGAAGTAGAAACTGGGTAAAAATTGAGGAATCAAAAAAAATGTACAAGCCTAATGTATGGATTTTGACTCCAGGACATTATGAGTTTAATTCATCTGATCTACGCTCCAGTGGATGCCATATAGCTCCAAACTTCTTAAAGCTGCTCAGAAGTTTCTTTCTCAGATGATCCCAAAGTAAGGATATCAACAAAGCATGGTACCATATGGAATTTTGGAAACCAGTTTCCATGGAGTACTGGAAAAAAAATCCCAACTAAAATGGGAATTTTGATTTGGAGATGTCTGTCTCAGACTCACGATTTCGTAGGCATCTGCAGTGTCTTTACTGATGGTAAGTTGTTGGCATATTGGGACACTTGATCCTGGGAAAAGCAACAAGAAGTTGATTTGTTAAGATCACAAGTCACAGATGGTTTGTAACTGCCTTATTAATAGAGCCTTTATAATTTCCACAAATTTTTATGCTGGTGTTCTGCTTTTGTATTGCTACATTGGATACAGCGGTTACAGTACCATTTTGTATGGGTGATCAGACAAAGGTTCCCCAGTTCAATAAGGTATTCAACTCAGTAGCAATCTTTAGCCACCAGTCTCAAAGTATGTTACTGGTCTTTATGTGGATCATCATTATTGTCAGAACCAGAAAGAGTTACCTTCATGATCTTTTATGTCTCCCAAGTCTGGAGAAGACAGCTGGAGAAACCATTATGTGTCTTTTTTTAATCCCTCTTCTTTAATAATGTGGACATTTTAGATGCTGATACTTAACAGTACATACTTTAGTAATGATGAGAGTTTCTCATCCTTCCCTCCTTGCCAGTAGCCATGAGTGAACATTTCCTTTGGCAGAACCAATAACCTGACTGCTCTAAATCCAGATGCTTCAAAATGCGCTGAATACTTTGAAAAGCAACATGAAAAGAACAGATGGGTTGCATCTTCACTGACAATAAGCAATCAAAAACCCAGAGTGAACTTCCATTTGTTTATTCTTATATTTGTATCCATTAGAGAACATTGCTGTAAATATTTCAAAGCCTCAAACACTCAAGGATATCCTGATACGGTGAATCATGTTTATGTCATTCTTGAGATACCTGTTGAGTTTGATGCTTGCTGACAAGTATTTTAATCATGATCATTTAACTACCTTCTGCTGGTCTCTTTAAAATTTGATTCAGCAAGTAGACAGTATTAAAGTGCTAAATCTTGAACATCATACACAATATAATTTTTCACATATTGTTAAAATAATGTTGAGAATTATAATCTCAGTGATGCAACTCCGTGTAGCAGTACAGACAGCGGTGTCCTAAGTGTTGTGCTGCTTTTATCTGTGAAATTGGAAAGAACTTTCATGCAGGGACAGGCTGTATAGGCAATAAATTTTCCTTCAGCAATCCAGTGGTTTCCCTATCTGACTTAGTGTTATGAAAGCAGCAATTGTGTATGAATGATCATATAAATGATGAATGACCTCCGCACAGATTGTCAAGAGAATGGCCAAGATTGTTTATCTTGTTTGCTCCAAGATAAAGTTCTTTCCAAGTAAGAATCCCATGATGCAGGTTGCCTTAATCCGAGTTCCTTGATGTATTCTAACATTGACACATGAAGTTGTAGAAAACAGTAGAAAGCCTCCATCTCCTAACAGCAAGCCACTCCACTGTTCTTATGGCTTAGTCTCAGTGCTCACACCCAAAATAGGATGTGAGGAGAGAGATCTTAAAAAAAAAATGCATTCAGGTTTAGCCACTGTAAAAACTGATGGAAAACACCATTTCCTCTCTCTCACCAGCATTCATCATCATTGCAAGCATAACAAAATAGCAGAAGGTATGATTAGTACTGGCAAAACCAGCAGAAGTGTTTCAACAGTTACTAATGTACTTCAGCTTAGTAACATTTTATTATAACAGTTTGTAGCTTGCAGCCCTTGTGATGTTTTCCTTTGTGCAGAAAAACTACCTCCATTTGTCAGTATAGGCTGTAATACATAAGTATTCTCAGATAGCAACTATTGGTGACAAACAATTCTTTCTGTTGTCTCTCATTGGATATAAGGATGTAAGGCTACTAAACATCTTTCCAAACAATGACACTGCCTTTTTATTGCTTGACTGGAAGAAACAGAGTATATCTGGACATGAAATTTTCAGTATATAGGAAATGGCAGCCAATGAAAAATGCTGCAGAGCACCTTCTCAGCAGTCCATTACAAGTATATCATACATGTCCTTTGTTATCTATGCGGCCTTCCCATACAATTTCAAATCAAGTCCCAATCCTTATCTTCAGCAGACTCCCTTGTCTGAATTCAGTATTCTTAAAAGTCTGTTGAAAGCTCTGGAAAAGGCTGTAGTCTACAGCGGTGCTCTTTGAGCAAATTGGTCGTTTTTTCAACAAGCTAACCTATGAAAGGAACAAGCTTACCTTGTTCCAGAGAGCCAGAGAGGACTGCCATAATGCTCACTACTTGTCATGCATCATGTGAAAAAGGTTCCTGGGAAATTGTGCTGGTTTTTGCTGGGATAGAGTTAATTTTCTTCACAGTAGCTAGTATGGGGCTGTGTTTTGGATTTGTGCTGAAAAGTGTTGATAATACAGGGATGTTTTAGTTACTGCTGAGCAGTGCTTACACAGAGTCAAGGCCTTTTCTGCTTCTCACACCACCCCACCAGCGAGTAGGATGGGGGTGCAAAAGAAGTGGGGGGGACACAGCAGGGACAGCTGACCCCAGCTGACCAAAGGGATATTCCATACCTTATGACGTCATGCTCAGTATATAAAGCTGGGGGAAGAAGAAGGAAGGGGGGGACGTTCAGAGTGATGGCATTTGTCTTCCCAAGTAACTGTTACGCGTGATGGAGCCCTGCTTTCCTTGAGATGGCTGAACACCTGCCTGCCGATGGGAAGTAATGAATGAATTCCTTGTTTTGCTTTGCTTGCGTGTGCAGCTTTCGCTTTACCTATTAAACTGTCTATCTCAATCCACGAGTTTTCTCACTTTCACCATTCTGATTCTCTCCCCCATCCCACCAGTGGGGGAGTGAGAGAGTGGCTGTGTGGTGCTTAGTTGCCACCTGGGGTTAAACCATGGCAAAGGCATTGACCTCAACATTTCTATTACATTTAATGGTGTTTATAAAACAACAACTCTTTAAAGAAGAGCCCCGCTGCATACATCTTTCTCACCTTGGTGAAAGAATAAGAGATTGAACCAATACCTGGCAGACATGTAGTCTTGTTTCTAAATGCATTACTGGAAGAAACTCAAGCAAGATCATAAATGTGATACAGCAGAAAATAGGTATTGCAGTAGCAATTAGTAGGAATGCAATATGCTCTTTGAAACTGAATTTGACTCAGTCCTCAAAATAAAGCTGTGTGGGAAGCCCACCTTCCTATAGGAAGCCTAGCAGAAGTCAATAAGGATGCTTTGAGAATTAAACTCCCTTGCACCTGTATTTGCAGTTTTTGCAGGAGAAGAAAGGGTAACACAAAGGTCTTCCTGTTCTTTTCTGACTCTGTATGAAACATCTCACATTACAATTCTGCTTTTTATTGAAAATCCAGAGGCTGCCAAACCCCAGAGTAACCAGAAACATATGCTTCCTCAGTGAGGGCAAGGAATACATGACATTTCCTTGAATCTGCACATTTACAGAGGCACCACTCCCCCACGTAGTGAGGGGTTGTAGTAATAGGTGAGAGTATATGTAAATCTCGTAGGCTCTAGCTTCTCAGGTAAGATCAATGAAACACAATTAAATTGAGTTCTGCCTGGAAATGTGTGGAAGATAGATAAAGATGATAAAAGAAAAGCTAAAGTTCCACTTTTTTTTTTTAATTGTCTTTACATTCTGGTACTTCTCAGATATTAATTTTCCACTGCTTTTGAGACTTGGGGAATATTACCTTTAAAGAACATAAGAGTTTTATCATAGACTTCAGCAACTGCCAGCATTCATGGGTGTATTAATTTTGTTTAATTAAAAATATATAAACAGAGAAGCAGTTCAACTTTCCAGATTTCCCACAGGCAATTTCAAGTTCTCATATACCTCATATTCTCAACAAGCAAGTACTCTGCTGATACTCTTTTGAGAAACTAAGGTAAGTATACTATATACAGCTCGGCAGTCACAGGCCTTGGAACAACTGTGACGTTAACTCACATGGAATTACTAACATCATACCAGAATTACATCAGAGGAACAAAACCTGGCCTTGCATTTTTTTCACATGCTTTGGGCCACATTAAATGCTTTGATTGGTCGAAATTTTCAGTTCTGTATAGAGTCATCAGCAAACCTGGCAGCAACACAGTTCTCTGGACTCACCAGAAAAGGTCAAAAGAACAGTATGTATATGTATACATACAATATGTGTATGTATATACATTTATATACACAGTAAGTATTAGGTGGAAAATATGTTGTCTTGTTATAATAGTTAAGTCATCTAGCTTATTTGCATAAGATCTTAAATGCATTTAGCAATGTATGTTCTGACTTCTTAGGAAAATATCAGCATATTGCACCTTAGATAGAAAATACATTTGGCAGATATCTTGTTTATATTGTATTGTAGGTACATAACATACATGCATGTTTTTGTTATTCCTGCCTCTGTTTGTTCTTAAACTGAACAATGAGAAACTAGAAATTTCAAGTCAATAATTAAAGTAGTGGAGCATGTACCTGAAAGGAAAGTCTGGAATAAAAAAAGGTGGAGAACAACTCATTGAGAGTACCTACTACTAATTTAGCAATTACTTTAACAAAGAGCACAAGAGAGTAGTCATACTCACAAGTGTAAGGGCTAAAATTAAGTCTGGATCCTACCTAAGCTCTGTGAAATAGTTCTTTGTATTTGCCCTGTACATTTGCATATGAGACACCCACTACCTGACCCAAGGGGAGAAAATCCAAGCTTGAGATACTAAAGATACAACTACATGGCACAGTGCAGCAATTCAGTGCTATATTATGCTCAGTTTAAAATCTTAAAAGTGAAACTGCCAAATAAAGGCAATTTAATATTTAGTTCTGATTTTCCAACTGATTCTTCATACTTTATTATGTTTAATCTTCCTTAGGAATCCTAGAGTATTAAAAGTGCATATACACTTAATTACACAGAACTTTCAAATAGTGGTTTTTTTTCCCGATGAGAAAAACTGTTCTTACTGTAACAGTGTGACTGACAGTAGCATATAGATTCGATATTATATTAAATCGCACACAGAAGCAAAGAGTTTTCAGGTCTGAATCTGTAGCATTTATTAGGGTGAAAAATGAGGACAAAAATGTCAAGTCTTTGTGAGGAAACATAGTGCTGACATCTTTATTCAACATGAAAATAAACACAAAATGGCTGCCAGTCTCTCCATGCAGTGAAGTCTTAATACATTAAATGATCAGCTGACAGAAAGAGATACGACAGAAACATAGTTGTCTGGACTAAGAGGCCAAGCATCTGTAAATAATAGTTGCAAGTTGCAGCTGCATCTCCATCATGTATTTGTACTAGTCAAAAGCAGAGATACACAAAAGTGATGCAAGTAGTTCATTCTTGTTGCAAGAGTATGTATGATTTCTATGAATGTGTTCTTATGATTCTCCATACGTAGTGCTCTCTGGCCATGGGAAAAATGGCCATACTGTCCTTTGTTCTTGAAACTGTATGCATGGAAACTACCTTCATTAATCCCTTCATGCTTTTTACACCCTTAACTTTGTTTCATTCACCCAATAACTTCATTTCCTTAGAACTGGAAAGAGGTTTCCAAATTTCAGAACACGATATAGGTAATGTTTTTCAAATCTGCTCTATCATAATTCAGAAGTCTAAGAGCTTTGGCAAAGTGAATCTCTCTCTCTTTTTTTTTTTTTAAATCCAAGTCAACCAAAATGCACAAAAAAAGAAAAAGGGTCAGAATGTATCAAGTAAAGAGTAAACAAAAGTATATGCTTGACTGTATTATCTTAGCTGATACATTATATTAGCATCAACTGGAGACTATCTGTTCTAAAAGCACACACATTAAAGGGCAAGTTAAACATGTGATTGCCACTGACTTCCTGTTCCCAGCTCTTAATATTCGTGTAAATACAGGTTTTATTTTACTTTCTTACCAGTAGAGGTCAAAGCTTGTACTTAATGGATTCCTGGGTCACACAATATATTTGTTTTTCATTCTATATCTGGTAATAAAATCTGTCTGATTATTAAATTAATAGAGCTGTGATGTAACAAGTGGCAAATACCTTTATTTTTTCTAAGTGTGGTTTGAACATTAATTACAAACTACAGATTTACTTCAGCTGCATGGCAATTATGAGTATAGCAATTAGGAGAACTTAGGCTGTTTCCTGTTCACGTGACTTAACTAAGCTAGAAACATTTGAACCACAGTTGCTTTCATGTGTAATGCTTTCCATTCCTTTGCTGTATTGTATGGAGTCAAAATGCATGCTGCCCAAGAGAACTGCTGACATATAATTCAGGGTAATTCCTGAATTCCCAATTAGAAAAGGAATACAGGTTAATTGTTAAAGCCCAAAAACTGAAAAAAAAAAATTGACCTGTGCTTTCCCAATTTTTTTCTCATAGGATAAATGTTCTCCATGCTAATACAACCCAGAGGAAAAAAATAGTTAGGAATTAAAAAAAAAAAAATTGTATCAACATTTTCTATTTGGGAAAAAAAGGAGCACACCAAGTTTGATTTTAGTTCAGCATAAAGTCTAATCTGTCTCTAGACTTTGATATGAGGTCATCATGAATAGTCAAGAAATAGCAAGAGGTCATACCCTTATTCTCACTACTAGAAGCAAATGAAAATGAGAGTCAATGTCCACCTCTACAGACTACTTAATCACTAGAAGATAAATTTGGCCTTAAGAGATACTGCACAGATTTTGTTCACAATTATAGTGTTTGAGGGAAATTTTAATTTAAAAGTCATATACAAGTATCAAGAGATAGAAGACAGACATGAATAAAGGAGACACTCCCTCTATGGTTCCTCTTTCCACAATTGTATCATTCTGTTCTTTTCTGTCAGCACTGTAGCTAAAATGGCCAGAATTTAGGATTAAGTGTTATAGAACAAACTGTGCAGCCCAGATGGCTCCAGAGATCAGAACGCAAACCAGTTTGAATCCAGCATCAACAACACAGAATTCAGGAGCAGAAGAGAATGTGGGAAATGAGAGCAAATAGAGTTTGCCTTCCCTGTGTTCCCGTGCACAGGAAGGATAACACGGTATCATGTGAGAGCGCACTCTCACAGTGGCCGGCCTTGCTTTGTTTTGTGTGGAGTTTTTTTTCCCCCACATGTTTTACTCCAGAAACATTTCAAATATTTTGTCCAAGTTTGTCTTCAGGGCAGCAGATATGCTTCAGAGAACTGTGGGAGTGGCAGGCTTTCTGAGCCTCTCATGTTGGCAGGATACGAAGAGTGAATGACACCAACCGAGGTCCCCACAGCTATAGTACCTAAGATATTCATCAAAGTGAATGCCAGAGGCATAAAGCCAACACACGGGGAGGTCTCAGGCCATTGTCCCCAACAATTATAATTAAAAGTTAAGTACCAATTGATGGAAGTCTTTACCACTTTTAGAGGCATGTGTTTAATTATTTTCTACATTTTTTCTTAACAAGTATATGGGAAAGACTTGCTTTACAGTCATTTAAGTACAAAAGTACTTTTGGAACAGTGTAAGAGTGCTACTTTTCGAACAGTGAGAGAGTGCTGTTATTTCTTAGTTTGTATTCACTTTTCATCTATGTCCACTGTAAAATAAGAAATTAAATCCTCCGTAACACCTATAGCCACTGTGTCTCTGTACATTGCAACAAAACATAATTTACATTGTTAAATGAAATTTTACACTTAAATATCTGTAGTCTGATACACAAGGACAGCAGAGCTGGCTCCAAGAGAATGGCAGCCCTAACAGTCTACCCAATAGCATTTTTTCTGTTTGTGTGTGAGGTATCTCATCTATTTTGAAGACTGTATCTGATAAATTCCAGAATTATGGACCATTTTCTAGGTATTGAGAAAGAGAATTCTCTTGATTTTGGTGACCAAAAGGAAAGCAGGAAGTGTGGGTTTCTACTAAAACCGTAAGGTGGATTATTTAGTGTCTGATGGCGCAATCACACTGGGCTTCTTTCAGGTACTGTTTGGGGAAGGAGTTTAAGTGTACAAAAAGCATGAAGAGAGGCGGGTAGAAAGGCACACAGAATGAACATAAATATCAGGGGATTCTAAAGGTGGGACATAGGGTGAGGATAACAGTGTAGCTGGTTATGATTTTTTGGTGAATATTTCTCAGCTGAAAATTTCTTATTTACCACAATTGGAACATTCTCAGAGTATGTACCTATTCTACTGTCAGTTTCTTTGGAAAGCATCTTGGCAGCAGGGGCAACCAGCTGGCTATGTGGTGCGTGCCTGCCTGATTGCCTGCCAGCTACTTAGACAACTAGACAGGAGCCTCTCATGTATGCAATAAGCTTAGCCTAGAGAAGCAGCAGTGTATGTGATCCTTTGCTCCCTGGCTAAATTACCTGAAAAAAAACAATGAGAAACAGGCAGACAAAATGGGAGCTTGTTTTCTTATATTTAGCATAATAATGCCAATTACGTTGATCTTTAGGTTTATTTTGAAATAGTGGACTGGTAATGAAATTACCTTGTGTAAGGTGAAGCATTAATGCTTCCCCATTTCATTCTGACTTGACTAGTCATTGCATCCCTCTTTTCCTTCCTGTCATATGTTCACAACACTGAATTTTCTGGCCTTTATTTAAAGAGTTTTGTGTAAAATACCTAATACTCACTACTTGCCTTTCTTTATTTAATTTTTCACTTAATTTATTTTTTGTGAGAACAGAAGACCAGGAAATAAAATAATCAGTATGTGTTACAGCATAGGAATATTTCCTTTTAACTCTTTTCCACTGCAGTGGGGAAATAAAAAATACTCCACTTTTTTCCACAATAGTACAGAGAAAAGGTTACTCAATTCTTTTTTTGGTTGTCCATATCCAGGACAAAATTCTCATTCCTTCATTGTTTAAAGCTTTGTTCAGTCTGTAGCTAAGTTCTGTTTATATTAATAATTTGAAAATTTTGCATGAGAGATACAGTCAGCTTATATTCAGTTGTCCCTATAGGAATTTAGTGTTTCTGCCTTATACGGCAGAGATACTACAGTTCAGTCAAAATCTTGAGTGAGATGGATGTGCTTCTGCTCTTGTCAAATGCAAAATTCTTTAAGGAAAGTGAGATATTTCTAAGGAGCCTCCCCATTTGTGACTATTGCACAGTGTTTAATTTACCACAATGTGATCTTACCAAGATTTAAAAATGGATTAGATACTGAAGGGAACATTCTGCCATACCTATTGTGAAATTTCTAAGGCAAATTTGCGGTGCTCTTTTGGACAGGATGCTGGATAAAAATTGGCCTGAAATCTTCATGTGGCAATCCTATTTTCCAATTTTGTGTTCGAAGGATTTCAAACTTCTTTCCATGTCTGTATTTATGCTAGATATGTTCAAATATGCATATAGTTAAGGTATGCTAATAGAAAATAAATAGTCCATTTGATTGCAGATAGAAATTGAGATTGCCCTGCCAGTCATAGTGAATGTCTCAGTCATAAAGATAACCCAGTTGTATTAAAGAGCCTTATTTTACCTAATTCTGATACAGCATTTCTGAGATACGGTATATTCATTGTACATAAATGATGCTACCATGAATATTCTAAAATGTTTGTTTGAAGGCCAGTCATCTACAATAATTTGGAAGCTGAAGTATGTATGATTTTAATAGTCTCACATTAAACCAATGTATCTTACAATGATTTAAAACTTGAATAAGATAGAAAATCAAATATTGGAGCTCAAAGAAAAAAAACCCACACCAGATCATCTGTTGTGTCAGATTGCTATCAAGCTGTTGCCAGTATCTTTGCATACCAGAAAGAGCAAAGGAATCTTAGAGGCACAATCTTCAAAAGCTGGAAATTACTTGAACACCCACAAGGCCTAGGGCTAATCAAATGCTGTATTTTGGTTTGACTCTTTATAAAAATATGTAGCTATTTATCTGAATATATGCAAGGCTCTAAAATCATACACAAAAAAGGAGTATATTACTGGAAGTGGAATGTTTTCTTAGGGATCTTCATAAAAGCATCAAAATATTCTAGAATTGATACACCTGTAATTTCCTAGATGAATTAAACTGTGCAAGATAGTCTGTTATTTAGTTAAAGTGTTATGACTCTCTCAATATGCGTAATTTCTAGCTTAACGTATTCCTTTGACATTCCAAAATCTTCCAGAAGTATACATGATGCTGGAAAGTAAACTATACCTAAACACTGAGAAACTTTTACTGGATAATGTATATGTCTGGAATAACCTCTGCTCACCTGTACCATGCCAGTTTCTGACAGTTAATGATGTTACTAAATCAGTTATAATTATGATATGGGAAAAAAGCCATTAATTAGAGGCATCATTCTCTCACTACAGCTGGATAGACAATTTTTCACAAAGCTCTTCCAAATAAAATAATTGTCCGTGTACTGTGGACTTAGTCACTTCTCATAGTCCTGCAGCAAATGCTTTTATCTTGGTCTGGAGTCCTGACATAAATGTAGTCTTAGATGGCTGCTTTTGGTTAATTGTATTTACATCATCATTGGATGTCCTCATAAAATAACAAATTACTTGCTGAATCATAAGTATTTAGGCTGATTCAGTGAAATTCCTTCCATAATAGCTGAAGGTAAAATCTTTATCCTGACTTCTCAGATAGAATAAGTGTCATATAAGAACATTGTTACAAATATGGGGAACTGAAAACAATATTTTGGATAAGTATTTGTAATAACTTTTGCCAGTATTTGCATTTCATAAGTTCTTCTTAAGGTAAATATAATAAAAGCATAAAAGGTTTTGGTAAACATAAAGGCTACAGAGGAAAGCTTGAAGGCATGGTAATGGAAGAGGAAAATTAGCTGTCAGGTGGTATATAAAGGCTTAGGTACCTTCTCACGCATTAACAGTGATCATAGTTTCATGAGGTTTTAGTCTGGTATCTTTGATAGCAAAAATCTTGCTCTCAAGTGCCCAGCTCTGGAAATGAGCAAGTCATGGAATAATCATTTATATCAGCTGTTTTAATTTATTACTGCTTGACAGAAAGATTATGTAGATATGTAACAAACAAAAATAAATACCTATGTGACAATAGTGATGAAACTTTTTTCATGTTTTCTGTCAGAGAAAGGTAAATTTCTGTATGACACTATCAGTGATCAAGTTTAAGTTGTTAGGGAGCACTACAGTTCCTGGTCTTCATAGAGCAGTTATTTCCTAAAAGTGTGAAAAATAAAATTCTGGTTTGGATTTCATTAATAAGAACTTAGAGCTGATTTGCCAGAAATAAATGTAATATGAACACTTGTGAAACCTTAATAATTATAGATTTATTGTAGTATCAACCTAATTATTCAGGCTGTTTTGAGGACTTAATATTTTTGCACTTTGATCAAAATTTTCAGAAGTGACAAGTGATACAGGGTATTTATGCTGACACCTTTTGGAAAAAGGTCCTGTTTATTCAGGAAGTGCTGAGCAGTTATCATGCACTTTTAAAGTGTATGAACTCCCGCATCTCAGAAGGGAGCTACATAAATGTTACATACAAGATTTAAATATTGGAGTCAAATGGTAATTCTCACATTATTACATTTAATTTTAAAAGTAATTTTAACTACATTAAGGTGAAATCTGTGAAAAGGATCTGCAAACAAAAAAATTATGCATCAAGTGCAAGAGAGTCAAAGGTGATGAGATTGTTCTTGTCTTACCTTGTCCTAAAACCTAAACCTTAGGATTTTAATACTAAATGTTCAGAATCCAGTTGAAACCATAGGATATGCTAATGATCAGTATGTAGATGTGATCAAACACTTCGTGTAAAATTCTTTCTTAAATGTCCGGGGTTTAACTAAACAGATTTTTTCTCACTGAAAAGAATTTTTCTTGATTTTGTTCATTTACTTTGTTTTGTTATAAGGCAGATACAGAAAATTTTCAACAGAAATTTTGGAATTCAGGGTCACAATTCTATTACCAACAACCATATACTTTATCCTTCATTTGGGGGTGGGGTGGGGGGGGGTGGGGGAAGAAAAGGCAAAAAAAAAAAAAAAGGCAGAAATTAATTTCAATTAAAGTTTAATGTTTTTATTTTAATTACAACCAAGTTCAGCCAGGGCTGAAGATACATTAAAGGATGGTCGCTGTCTCTCCTGTGCTTCTTCGCACAACTCAGAAGGGATAACTCTGAGAACATGGTGAGGAGCCAGTTTTTAAGCAAAAGAATGATCCTAGAGAAGGACAAACCAATAAGAATGCAAGAAAGTAATTAATTACATAACATACGTATTGCATAGGTGAAACAGGAAAGGCTGAAGAGATTCATATGAAGAAGTAATCCATACCTTTTATATTTTATTGGGAAAGTTGTCTTCTAATTAGACTATTTTTTCTTGAAGCAATTACTGTGCTAGTGAAAAATGACAGGATCAAGCAAGTAAAGTTCTTCTTGTATTGTGTCAGTTCAGCGGTGGCAGTGATACAGTGAACATATCCAGGGCTCTCAATGTTTCACCTCTGATGTGGAGAGATCCAAGTAGTGTAACAGAACTGGAATTGATCTTTTGGGATGTTGCTGGGAAGGTGGAGATGAACTTGTCAGAGTTGCCAAAGTACCACTGCGCAATAGCCTTTCCCATTTTGTAACATAGATTGCCCTCTGCCCTTGGCAGTGCTAAGGTGGTAGGCAAGAGTTTACTTAGCTCCCCTGCAAACTCAGGAAAGAAGTTGTATTATTCCTGTGCTTGTACCATGGACAGCCCTTTTTACTGAGGCAAAGTTTATAATTTTTCTTAAAAAGTCACACAAGGGAGAGATTAACATTATCACTCAGGAGAGCAAATAAAAGTTAATGAAAGAAGAGTTAATGAAAAAATCTGAGATCTGTATCTCTGTTCATCCATGTTTTACCATCTTTTATCCACACATTCTCTCCAGCAGTTCCAAAACTCCTGCACTTCATTCTTCCACTTTGTGTACTGGTCCAATATTATTCCTCTCCTTATCAAAAAGTGATCATAATTTGTACATTATTTGTCTTCTTGCATATTGCTTCTGGGTATAATACCAAATTTGTTCAGTAAATGAAGTTAAATGTGTTTGAGCTGTTACAAATAGAAGCCATTATAAAAACCTTGTAAGAATGATAATGAACTGGGGAAGGTTTGTGTTTTCTTTTTTCTTTTCTTTCTAAATGGCATTTAGGTGTGTTGAACTTGATAAAAAGGAGATCCTGTTTGGCGGGTGCTCTGCTGTTGCAATTTCTGAAAGCCATGTGAATGAGGGAGGGCATTGCAATTCTATATATAAAGCATCCAAGCTTGAAGAGGTAAGCCTAGAAAGTGGCAGCAGCAGCACTGCCCATCTGGAACGGAGGAGAGTACTGAAAAAAACTTTCCAGTTAGGGCATGCATCATGTTTCCGACAGTAATACTGCTCATCTTCTGCAGTTTTCTGCAATCTGCTGGTAAGTCTAAGATGCCTGTCTTCCTTTTGGTATGATTTGAAGGAAAATACACAGGTATTGAAACAAAGTGGGTGACTCCATTGTAATATTACAACACATGAGGTTCAGGTCTTGCTCTCCTTTCCCATGACTGTCAGAATTAAGTTTACACATCTTCTCCCTCACTGCATCTTAAAACACAACTGCATATTTAATAAATACATGACTGAAATAGAACTATTTGTTCTTAACTTTTTTTAGAAACGTGGTTACTGATTTGTTGGATCATTCCCTAAAACTGGTTCCCTAGATACAGGGAGTATTTTTTTTAATGGACTTATGTTGTGTTTCCAAGCTGCCAAGTGCCTTCATCTTTCAGATGTTCATGATGCAGTGCTCTAGTGATGTCATTGTGGAAGCTGTATATCTTCTGTGTAGAATGATGATCAAAACCTTTTTCCTTTGTTATGCAAACTGCAAAAAGTATTAACTATGGGATGGCATTACTTTTTTGAAGAATGATGTGATAGAAAGAACCCTGTGCTGGAAAACAGGCAAATGATTCCAGTCTAAAAATCTTGCATGACTCCTAAAGTATTCCTCCATGTATTATTCAATATAATTCTTTAGTCTTTTAAATGGCTCTGTCTTACTTTTTTGATCCAACCCATCTGAATATCAGATGACTGTAATTCTTTAAAAAGACTTGACAAGTAACTTCATTGACTCTGTAGCTACTCTGCATTCTTACTCATTCCTCTTCCTGTAGTGTTTTCAATAGATTCTTTGAGAGTGAGCCTTTTTTGCCATGGTTTGGCATTGCTTAAGATAATGGTTTCTTTTTATCTCTTCTCTATATTCTCTGTAATTATTAATTGTTACAGTTCTGATTTCAAGAACATGTTGCAAGCTGCTAAAAAGCATACTTCACTTGCTTTAGTTTGAAGAAAGTTAAATTTATTTCTTCTGTATTGTGTTTACTACATTTAATGAACCATATAGTTCAAATTGCATGAGGACATGTATTACTCTTAAATCACTGACTTAAACTGTAGCACTAAAAAAATTAAAATATAAGCAACTCAACCCTTTTGTAGACTCTCAGAGCCAATTTCTAATCTCAGTTATATTGTTATAAATCAAGTATAACTCCATTCACTATACTAGTACCATTTTAACCAAGATCAAGTCAAGTACCTGAACGTGGGTCCTAACCCCAAACGCAGATGCCTGCAAGTTCTTAATCTACATGACTTCATATGTTAGATGAGTAGATGTATTACTATAAATACTAATATTCGCAATCAAATGGAAAATTATTGTTGACCCCTACTGAGCCACAAGCTTTATGTGTAAACTTGGCAATTACAAATAGGGCCTCATCTATAAAGAACTGTGTTGTCTAGGATGGAACTTCAGTTGAATTTAAACATAAAAGCCTAAAAGTAGGATCTAGAAAATTCTTAAAGAGCAGTCTTCTCACTTTGGGATGTATCAACATTTTGGGACCTTGAAATGCCATGTGAGGTTGGAGACTATGAAAAAAAATAGAGATTTCATTCTGTCAAGAAAGATTTTGAAATCAGACAATTTTTGGAGGCATATCTGAACCATAAGAGGTTGATCTGTATGTTTTAAAACTGGCCAACATGCGGGATGCTCATTGTTTCTAACTCTAGATCCAAGTCTTGTCTCTTTAGAATGACTTAAATCAAAGCAAGGACTCCAATTCTCCTCATCATGGATCTGCATCCAATTTCCATATCTTGAGTCTGTCTCTAACTAGAAATGTAAAAGTAATTGGAAGAACATATACTTGATGTGAAGTCTGTTGGAAACTGGAAGACCCTTTTCCTCTTTACCTTGATAACTTTTACTCAAAAAAAGCAGTAAACATGCATTAGCCTGGTTAAAAAAAAAACTACGGAAGTTTAAAACCAGAATAAAAATGTTAGTTCTAGCTTTTACTTAATAAGAGATGCTGATTCATTGATTAAATTGAGGCTTCACCACTTTAGATATTTCAATAGTCAAAACCGTGCATGGATCCTGAAGAGAAGTTTATGTACAGTCGTGATATTTTTTCTTACTAAGTGTGTAACTAGGAAGTTACCTTGATTTCTGCTGTTCAGCCATCTTGTTTTAGAAGAGACAAAGGGAGTTAATAATTTCATATTGAATAGAAATCATCATGAACATGTGCAACTGATTACTAATATTACAGCTATGACTCTAGCCCTACCCTTGCTCTTAAATTTCATTTTAGGCTTATGTAATTTACTTTAAAGCTCTTGCCTTTTCCAGAACTTCTGACATTACAACATTTCTTTTTGTCCCAAATGAGAAGACAAAAACTGAACCCTTTACAGAACAGAAATCCCATATTATTTCTGTTTGGAAGTACAAAAAAGATTTCATTTCAATTTTTTACATCAAACAAATGTTTTGCATTTAGCTGATGTGAATTACTTTGATTGAAGTAATTACAACATAAAATTGTATTTTCTTATGGGGATGTCTCATAGTAACCGCAATATAGGAAAAAAATGACTTATTTCTTCACAGTAAGTCAGGTTCCCTGTCTGGATTGTATTGCTGTCATGAACTAGACAGACTGACCACACAGAAACTGCACTTTGACAGATATAATTCTCAAGGAAGTCAGGCAAACTAGAGTAGAGTAAGAATTGAAAGTAAAACTTCCTTTATGTAAGAAAAGTGAAAGTCTGTTTAAAGTTCTATTGAGCTAATTCAAAATTCAGTATTTCATGTCAACTCAAAATCATCCCATTTCCCAAAGGAAAACAGAATATTTGCAGTAATAGTAAAATGTCAGTAAGGAAGATTTCAGTAGTTTAGAAATTTCATTTACCACTAGGACAACCTTTTCAATGGAAAATTCCTGACTGGTTACTAGATACAACTTCTACGTGGGGCCATAGCACTTGCTGCATCTATACAATCTACCATTTCATGTGGTTGTGAATGGTTAATAAAACTGCCAGGATGATTTTACTCATCTCTTCAGAGTTAAGTGTGAGAAAAAGAATGTAAATGCTGAGAATAATTACAGTATTGTAATTAGTTTAATAGTTTGATCTGACAGAATACAGACTGATTGGCAGATAGCCAGCAAATGGGTCTGTACTAGCCATTCTTTGAGTAAAATGTTAAAGTGAATTTCATATCCTTAGTTATTTTCAGTATAATTCTTGCACAGCTCCATGTAATCCAAGATGATTATTACATTCAATTTTTTAATCTAAATATCAAACCTGGAGTATTTGTAACATTTGGTAACAGTTTGACGTGCTTAGACTTGTGAATTTTGAGTTTGAAAAGCTTACAAATAAGCTTTGTAAACCAAACTGTCTGTTCTGATCTAAAATATTTGTCCATAAAGTATTAGACTTTTTGTTTTACATCAAGCTCTCTAGATAGATCTCACTTGAAATAATGTTTTAGGCATATCTTCAATTCCTGCAAATCAAATAACCTCTGAAGGCAGCTGTTACATGCTCTTAAATCCCATTAATGTAGTGTTTCTAGTTTGGGATTAAACTGTAGTGATTGCAAAACTGTTAAACCAACAATAATAGATTATTGAACAAATGGAGATACCAAAATCAAGGGGTTCAAAAAAGGCAGCAGCAACTCTAGATGTAAAGAGTGTTAGCTCGATAGTCACACAAAGTGACTCTGTTACTTTTTGTGGTGTACTTACTGTGATGCATGGCTCACTAGGAACTTGGAAGGACAGAGGAAGAAGCATGCTGTATTCTGGAGATGCCTGCTGAGTTGCAGGCTGACCACGGAGGTTGTACTGAAACACTGGCAAAATTTCAAACAATTATTGGCCAGTGCTGACCAATTATAGAGGACAGGGCAGCATGAGTAGGATCTACAATGATTTTCTGATGAGTGTGTCAGACAACTGTGGAAGTTGAAGTGCTGGCCATGTCGTGAGTATAGCAGCTTACAACTCCACAGCTAATGAGATTGCTTTGTGCTGTTTCTTTCTTGTGGAAATAGTCTGGTTTAGTTTATGAGGAAGTTACTATGATGATAACTTATTCCAACTTAGAAAAATTATGTTATGTTGTACTCTTGAGTTTCATTTTTTGTTTGTGGAGCACTGTCCCATTGAAATGGACACAATATCTAGGAAGAAGGATAGAGGGAACACATCTCACTGAACTTCAGCCTTGGCATTTACACCACAGATAGTCACCTAAGGTTTCCCTTATACCAATGGAGAGAAATAAAATTTTTGTGTATAATCCATTTGCCCCATGTTAGACACATATTTTGCAAGTCAAATTATACTCAGCAAATTTGTATTTACTTTCACAGCATGTGAAAAGAGTCTAGACAACTGGCTGAGATGAATGTCATTTAAAGCTACTAGAACAACATTTGGGGTTGGCTTCTGTCACTGAACTTACATCCTTGATTTATTTCCCTTCTGTCTAAATATTCATTGTATACAATTCCACCAATGTAGTACTTTAGCTCTTAAAAGCTTAGATTAGTTTATCCAGATAACATCTTTTTCAATAAGTATTATTTCAGGGAAGAACTGAGGCATAGACTAATGGGGAAGTTGGAGACGTCTGGATCTCAGATTCAAAGCAAAGGCATGTGCTGAAACTCTTACTCTCCAAAATGCCCTCTTGTGCCTTAATCTAGCCTCACATACAAGACAGAACCTCACCTGTTTTCCTACAATCCTTGAGATACCTCATGATAAATATTACTTCACATTCAGCAGCACAGCATGGAATTGGCTAGAGAGTCTATTACAGTTGGTGAGCTCCCTAGGGGCTTTTATTCTCTTCAGTATATAAGGAAGCAACAGAAGCCTGCAGAGCTGTAGTGTATATATAGATATGCATGTAGACTTGGCCTGGTTTATGTGATTAAAGAAGCCTTCTGCCATAACATACGTTCCTATTTTCTCTGTTGCAAAAGATCCTAAACATATAGTAGAGAATTCTAAGGTTTCTACAGGATATTTGCTCCTGCTATCTAAGAAATACTGGACCTGACAAACTTTAAAAATGAGTAGCACATTTCTGAAGCACCCTGGGTCCTTTTTCTTACAGCTTGTTTTGGTTGTTACTATCCAGCTATTGACTCTATGAAAGCTCACTCCATGCATGCATCACCTCTGTCCCTGCAAAAGGCTCATTGCTTGTAGATTGGCTGTGGCAACATTTTTCAACATCTATCTTACTCTCTTCGCACTTTGGGCAGGAAGCAAGCTGCTAGGCAAAAGAACCTTTGGGTATGTATGAGGACACGTTGCAGTTGTGCACACACAGTAGGCCTGGGTCTGTGATGGAAGAGGGACCATACTATACTCCACATTTGCTAAATGCTCCTTGGTTTCTCATAACCAGAACAGGCTTTGTGAAGAGGTGTGTGAAAGGGAGCAGGTAACAGCTTTCATCATTCTGCCTTAACATGAGCAGCAAAAGCAAAGTAGGCCTGGGGATTTCCCACTCTTCAGCTACAGATCCCATGATTCTTGTGAAGAACACATGGGACATTACTTCTCCCATATTTTCACAGCTTTGGCTCTTCTCTCCACTACTTCTACCCAGATGGTGGAATAAGAGTTCAAAAACATGAGGAAAGATTTATCCCACCTTTTTTTAACAAGGAACATAGGATTTGAGGATGAAGTACAGGAAATACCATATTGCATAGGATTTCTGGCAGCTTTTGGTAACATTTTACCAGTCGCAGAAGAATTTTTTATTACAAGCTGAATTATGTGGTTTTCCACTATAATTTCTATTCAGTTTTGTGTGGCAGGACAGAATTCATATGTGCTGACCCTGCTTTGACTTGTACCATGTTTAAAAACAAACAAACAAATATACCAATATTCAACTTCCTTGTGCTATATGAGGATAACATCTTGCTGATGTCTTCTTCCTTTCACAGCTTTTGAAGGAAATTATTGGCCTCAATTTTTTCTCAAAAAACAGAAAGAATCTCTGCAAAGAAGTAAGTGCCTGACATGATAAAGTTCACATTGCAACTATGAGTAACAATTCCTTTCAGCACTAATTCCATATTGCAGAAGACACTGTACAAAACACATAATAAAAATAAGTCCTTGCCTCAAGGAGCATACATTTTAAAGCATTAGTTCTAGAAATTCTGAATGAAGAGTTTGCCTATAAAAAGACAATAAAATATGTTGTCTCACTCTGGTAAGCTTTGCACTAATTGGAAAGTGCTTTTGTGTGCCATGCTGGGGTTTTGATGCCTAAGGATAGAAACTGTGAGCAGTTTAGTAGCCTTCCACATTTAGAAATTTGCTATTGAGGTCATTTGTGTGATCTGTTTGATTTTCATTCCTGCAGATTACTGCCTAATATTATCTAAGAATTTAGGAAAAGGATTCTTTTGATGCTGCAAAATCCAGGAAATGAAATAAAGCTGATTCTCCATATAAACTAGGTCTATGAGATTATTTTAAAGATTCCAGGTTAAAACAAATTTATGTGCGAGTGAAAGATAAGAATATGGAATACTTCTTCCTCACCTTTATAGCCAGCAGCCAGTGGGGAGTCAGGGTATGGACAGATCTCCACTTCAACATCCAGCTGTGCTAGCTGAAACTATTGTTGCCACAGTTCTGGTAGTTTCCCAGAAGTTTTCCCTTAAGTCTTAAGAATGGCTTGTGTGCATGCACCCAAATCTGTAAGCAAAATTAACTCCAACCACCTACTTACTGCAAATTTGTGCTAGTCCTTCTGAGTCTAAGAAATAATAATTAGCATATTATAGCTTTAAAGTACTAAAAATATTAGCTATCAGAAGTACTGTTAGAAATTTGGATATAATTAAAATGTTAACTGATAATTAAAATGGTAACTTTTGACAGCAGTGATTGTGGTATTTTCTGTTATAAATAAATTTCACTTTGGTTCAAAAGGAGGCTGGACAAGTACTTGGAAGCCAGAGCACAAGCGGGGTAAGCAGAGAAATCCCAATAGCCCCACAAAATCCCCTGAACTGAAAATAATTGGAGACTGAGAGTATCTGGGGAAGTATACGTGCTTGACCTGATGGTACTCTTCCCTTGGGCTGTCTTCTAATGATCACTGCTGGAAATAAAATACTGAGCTACATCAGCATTTGGTCAGAACCAATACAACTTTTCACATGTTCTTTTCTGAAGAAATGTGAGGTACTGACTTTTCAATTTAAATTTCATTCATTAAACATTTAGTTTTCCACATCCATGACAAGAATGAATAAATGTCATCATGCTAACTTGATATACTATATTTTACAGGACATGCTGTTCCTCTACTAAGACAGGATACAGAAGGCTATAACCCTTCTGAAAAGACACAGTTTTCACTAGATTCTTTCTAAAATAAATATGGATATCAGTCCTAGTATTCTCAACAATTTTTCTATCATATTTGCAGACATTCTTCCTAGTAATCCATAATCTTAATGTTTTACATTAAAATACTGTGCTTTACTGTTGCATACTGTTAAAAAACAACTCTGTGTACTCCAAAACTAGATGCATTTCAGTGGTTGACAATGAAATTCTTAATCTAGTTTGGGGAAAATACAGAAGTGTAGAACAAAAAGAATTATATAAAATGCAAATTTATTATAATGAGAAGCATTTCTTTAGGCAGAAGCAGCAGAGAGTGGCTTGAATTAGGTGAATTCTCATTCAACATAAGCATGGAAAAGCTACATGAAGTTCATCCTAAAGGTAAAAATAGTTGAGTACTTGTGATCAGCCAAAAAAAAATATTCAGCAACTCAACTCTGTCTTCTGTCTGTTCTTACAACAAGAGGAACAGTAGGACATGGATATACACAAATTAAAAGAAAATCCCTAGATATCACTTAATAAAAACTGAAGTCAAAAGACATATATATAATCTAGTTTTAAACTTTCTTGAGTTATTGACATTCCCATTTGTTATTTTTCTCTGAAAAGATGTAAACAAAAACAAATACACTGAAGGCACTCCTATATTTATAGAAAGGGGCACCTATTGCACTCTGACCATTGTGCAACCCCAGATAATCGTTCCCTGGCACACTCTAAAGAAGCTGGGGTTTGCTGGTCAGTATCACTTAAGCAAAATATATTAAACTAACTGGAATTGGGCATGAAGAATCAATGATAACAATCAGCCGATTCCTATTTTCCAGTCAGATGTTCTGGACAGCACAGAAGTATGGAAGAGGAGTACTTTTTGCCAACATGTAACAGCTTATTGGGAAACACTATTTTCTACATGACCTGAATAAAAACAGTAGCATTCTGTAGTCATTTGATCACTCTTTCAAAGTAAAAAAAATGTTTTGGCTTTAAAGCAGTGAATATAAATTGCAGGTAGACTTTGCTGAACTTACCTGATAATTTGTGCTTCTAAGATATATTCTAAGATACCTGTATATACCTTTCATATAACTCCATAAGCAAAAACAACTAAAAAATAGAAAGTAACGATCTGGGTCTGGAAATACATAACCAAGGACATGATTTTACTTATTTCAGTAGTTCTATCAACTTCAGAGGGACTGTTCAAATGCTTTAAGTAGGTATAGAAATATCTAACATCAAGCGCTGGACTTGCATCTCTTTTAATATGATTCATTTCAACTTCTAAAATCTGTCCATTCAGATGAAAAGTGATTAATTTTTAAAAATGAAAACTAATTAAAACATTTCATGTATTTACAAAGCTGGCTGGAATTTTGTCACACAAACACAGAGCCAAAAATGTGGGGACTTAGAAGTTGGGCTTTGAAGACTGTCTTTGTATATCTGATGATCTGACTGTGCAATGAATCATGATACAGTAATGCCATAGATAGCTTCATAAATGTTGTGCCTGAGATGTTAAAGGTCTCTCCAGTAGCAAGCTGTCGCCTTTGCAAACAGATCGAGTGGATTGAAATAAGAAGGTAAACCTTTATATTACCCACGAAGGAGATGGAAGGGTGTTTCCCAAGCTAGGAAGTTAGGGAGCTCTCTTCTGCTTACAGTAAATAAGAATATTGTTCTGCCTCCAACTATTGTTTCACTTCCTTACTTGAGATAAAATTTTGAGGTTACAAAAAAAAAAAAAAAAAAAGGCTAGGGTGTTGTTTACATAATAAATCTGAATAGAAACTTACTAGCTTTTCCTGCTATTTATACTTGAAATGGCAATCAGAATGCACAAATAGGCTGTTAGGAGACCTAAATCCATTTTTCTCTTTCACTTTTATAGTTTTGAGCAAGGATTCCTGTTCTACCTGGGGTGGAGGGCATTTTTCAACCTTTGATAAATATCAGTATGACTTCACTGGGACCTGCAACTATATTTTTGCAACTGTATGTGATGAAACCAGCCCAGACTTCAACATTCAGTTCCGCCGTGGGCTGGACAAAAAAATTGCGAGGATCATTATTGAGCTGGGACCTTCTGTTGTCATTGTTGAGAAAGGCAACATTTCTGTCAGGAGTGTTGGGTAAGATTCTGTGATGAATGGGAAAAAAGTGTTTAAAGAAGGCAACAGCAGTTGCACTAAAGACTACTTTGTATCAAAAATGAATTAACACATTACAGAAGTTAGCACACCTAACTGGACTCCACTCCCATTTCTTCCTATCAAGCATTCACACTCTCTAGATAAGTATTTCGTTTGCAGTTATTTGAATCAAGCTTAGAGTACATTTGTGTAGGCAAAGGGATTAACTAAACTTCTCAGACCAAAATAGTTCTCACATTGAAACTACAGTCTCCTAGACACTACCAGTCTGCTTATGCTTATCTCTACCACAAGCACACATGAAATGGCTTATACCCTTGAGTCGATATTGAAATTCTTGTGTTTTGCTTAGAGTTCATTTAATTTGAGACTTAGGTAACTCTGAACCCTCTGTGCTGAAGATACATATATAGGGTACAAGAGAAACTTTGAACTATACAACCAACGGAGAAATATTGGAGGGGCTTACAAAGAAGTCCTTGCGTATGAGACCACTGACTGTTCACATTATTCCAAGGATCACTATGTCCAGAAAACAGCTGTTTTACTGAGGAATTACACTGTTGGGAAACTTTAGATTCTGCATCATTCATTCTTCTAGACAAATTGCTCCCATACAAGGAAATTTCTCCAGGGAAGTTTTCAGCATTTTTATCAGATAGGCAGTGTTGAATTTTTGTCTGTAAGTACATGTGGATACGGTAAATAATTGACTGTGGATCGTCTGTATCTTATTATACTTACCTGGGTACAACAACCATCATGACAAAAAGACAACTTGCAGCTATACCTTAATTTAGCAAACTGTATTTAGAAAAAACTCCTTTATTAGTTTATGTTCCAGGAAAACTATATAAATCTATGGGCCTAACCCAATGAACTGCATTTTAAATTTTTGTCCTATATTCACAGGAACCAAATGCCATGACTGACCTGGTCTAGTGTTGCACATAGCCCTGCTTCAGGTGGAAGGCTGGCCTGGGCAACTTCAGAAGGTCCCTTCCAACCAACTTTTCTATGATTGTATCACATACTTACTGAGTACTTAGCAAAGTATATTTGTTCTTTAGTGTTGTTAGTTTGTAGCATTAGCTGCAAGGATGAAAACCTAATTCTGCTACAACATTCCCATTATTGGTTTCTCTAACCTTGTCAGTTTTCAGTCATAGCAGTAATTCCTATATTAGCAGTCTGTAGTCCATAGAAGCCCTTCAGGATAATCAACAATAGCTCTACCACACAAACTGTATTGTTACAAGTTCTTGAAACACATAACTATATCCTAATAAAACCAAACCAAGTGAAGATGCCAAGTCCCTTGCAAACATTTTCACTGGTATAATCAGTATGCAACCATCTCCTGGTGATTCTTCTATGAAACTGCTGACATTGATTTTCAATCAACAGAAATTTTTAACGTATCTTGAAATGTTACAGTTACAAAGGAAAAAAATTCTAATTCATGTTGCTGCAAGTACTCATATTGTATGTGTGTTATATCTAAAAAAGATAACTAATACCTGCATAATATTGGTATGAGAAGGTCAGTTTCTCTTCTCGCCTCATTACAGTGTCATTAAGTTGCCTTACACCAGCAATGGAATTCAAATAGCACCTTATGGACGCAACATCCGTCTGGTGGCCAAGCTGATGGAGATGGAGCTAGTTGTCATGTGGAACAATGATGACTACCTCATGGTTAGTAAAATGCTCTCATAAAGCAGAAGAGAAAATTCTCACTGGCTTACTGGAGTGACAAGATCTCTTTAGACTTAATGGGTGCTTTTTGCATGTGTTTACTATTTGTATATTTATTCTTTTCCTGCTTCATCCGTTCCTCTTGAAATAAACAACTTTGCTTTTTATACCTGCATGTTCCTTTCACTTCCAGCATTGGTAGTTAACTAAAGCCACCAATGTTGAGATTTGTGGGTGCTTTCACAGATGTTAAACTTTCCTCAGGCTATTCCAGCAGCTACAATGTTTTGCTAAAGGGATGTTGAAGTTGTTTAAAGTTGTCTAGAATTTCATAGCGTATGCCACAGTTTTTTCATTTCTACTGTGCTTCCCCTGGACATCTTTTGTTTTCAAACATATGGTGCTCCTACCAGCTCCTTTGTTTCTTTCCTTTTTCTGAATCTTTTAATGTTTTCCCTCCAAAATCCCTGATATATTTTAGAGAAGAGGATACATTTTCTCAGCATGACCTGTGATATTAATGCCACAAAAGACACTGAATTCTAAATTGGTAAGTTTGCTAAAACAGGGAGACTGTTATGTAATAAATTGCCTGGGAGATCTACCAGCATTACTAACACACGTATAACAGGAAATGCTACTGTGATGGGTACACACTATATTTTACATATAGTCAGATTATCTCCTCTGATCTAAGGCTTTCATAATAATTCATTGATTGTAGCCAGTAGTAATATTACCACTTTATTCTCCAGAGAAATAGATAATTGAATAACCTTCTGAAAAGAGATTTTCTTCCTGTAACCTTCAATTTCTTAAGAGAACAAACCTGAAATTAGTGCTCTGTCAACAAAGATATGAGCAAGGAAAAAGCATCATTTCCTTTTCTATTTTTTCTGGCTCCTTAGACTATTATCCCCCCTCAATTCTCTGCAAATGTCTTAGAATCTTATTCTTTTATTAAATAAAAAAATTGCAACAATCACTATTTGCCTATTGGGAAAAGAAGTTACTGCTTCCAAAACTTTTCCTCCAATCAAGGCACAGAAATTAATGAGAAGGATCACCTTTAATTGGATACTTGAGCTGAATTTATTTGAGAAAGGTAATGCTGTAGAGATAATTTTACTTAGGGTGATCATTTTAAATGTTTTGGTTTTTTTTATTTTAGGTTTTGACTGAAAAAAAATATATGGGGAAAACCTGTGGAATGTGTGGAAATTATGACGGTTATGAATTGAATGAATTTGTGAGTGAAGGTAAGACCTAAGGACAGGTCAGATGGAAGGAGAACTAGTAAAACTGAGTCAAGGTGGAAATTTAATACTGTACTAACATTGCTCTGACTGCTCACTCAGTTTCAGAATTGAGTAAAGCATTCCCATAGGTCACCAACTTACCTATCATATGATTATGCTACACACTATTATTTGTTATGATGATAATATTGTGGGTTCCTCAGACAAGTGATAAGAACTCTCTTATATTTTAGAAACAGGTGGTAAGGATCACACTCTCTCTCACCTAACTTTCAGAAGTCTAGGTTCATAGCAAGGCACAGTGAGGGAAATTATTATGTTGGACAGAAGCAAGAATGAGGCTATAATAAAGAGAACATAGTGGACAAGAACATTAACAAGTAGCGTGTCCCAGTAAGGGTGGATCTTTAGAACAAAATAGTTGGTGCTGAGGACTTGACATCTGCGCTCTATGTGGTTTGGGGGGTTCACTTCAGAGTGACTCTAATCTGGTCTGTTGAACTAATGCCCATTAGCAGTTGGAGCTCATTACACATGCTCTTGGAGCACATCTTCTTGCTTGGATTCATCTTAAAGGAACTCGGTATGCCAAGACCACTCCACAATGGAAATCAAATTGTACGGCGTGGGGATGTTTGGAAGATTTGTTTTAAAAGCACACTGCTAATCTGAACTACAGTGTTAGTGTGGAGACATTAAATCACACAGTAAACTAATCTCAGATCAACACAGCCAGATGCAGTTTTCTATACACATCACAGAAAAGAGTTCTAAAAAGTATACAGTATTTTTTGGGTTGTGATGAGTTTAACCCCACATGTAGGGGAAAATATAAGAATGGGGGATGAGGAGAAGAGGCATGAATTACCAGCTGGCAAAAGATCACAAAGCTGGCAGAAAAACAGTAGCAGCTGGTATGTAAGGTAGTAGATGTGATAGATTAGGAAATAGCTCAGAGAAATGATCAAGGTGATAAAAGTATGCTTTACTGAATAGACTGCCGGTAAAGGGCAAAAGAGGTAGTTGTTGTCATCAGGAAGATTAATTAGTAGCAGCTTTCACAGTGAAAGAATATAATCTGAGTTTTGCTACATCACAGCAACAATTAAACAAATCCATGTGGGCTTTTTCCTGACAAATTATAACCCTTGAATTTACAGGTAAATTGCTGGATACATATAAATTTGCTGCATTACAAAAAATGGATGATCCATCAGAGATCTGCCTGTCTGAGGAGATACCAATTTCCACCATTCCTCACAAAAAATACGTAAGAAAGATCTTCTTGTCTTTTCTGCAGTATGATTCTTTACAGAGGTGGAAAGATAGATAGAAACCAACAAGGGAGAGGCCGTGGATTCATAAAACTGATTTCCATGAAAATGGATAAAGTCAAAATTTGCATAGCATGATATGAGAAAGAAAATGAGTTCTTTGCATTAAAATACATTTTGAAAAAGGCCCGTGGACATTTTTGAGGCTGGATTTATATCGCTCATATAAACCTACCAGCATTTAGCTCACACCTTTCTGAAATTTCATGCAGCTCATCACAAGAAATTCATGGAAACCAGTGAAGCTTTAAAGAACTTTTTATTGAACAGCTAGAGGCCTGATATTATAAGCTGTACAGATTTGAAGACATTCAATGATGCTTTAAACATATTGCCAGATAACAGCGTTCATAACAGGGCCAACCACTATCAACTGCTATCACTTCCAGTCCTAGATGAAAAGAAAAAACAGTGTACCTGAAACATGATGCATCCATGTAACTATGCTTGAAAGAGGAAGCTTGCTAGCAGCAAAGAACAAAAGGGCTTCTATTTCTTAGATTTTGCAGATACAGGAATCAAATCCTACTTAGGATGATCCTGTTAAGTTGTTTCACCAGGGAAACTCAAATTTTGCATTCCCACACAGGTTTTACAGAATCACAGAATGGTTTAGCTTGGAAGGGATCTCTTCAGATCATCTAGTCCAACCCTTCTGCTCAAGCAGGGTCAGCTAGAGCAGGTTGTCCAGGCCAATGTCCTCGCAGGTTTTGAGTATCTCCTGGGTGGATCTTCCAGGCTGAGGAGATGGAAACTCCACAATTTCTCTCAGCAACCTTTTCTTTTTTCTACCTAGGAGGTCATAAGGTCACCATATACCTAATGGCAAGTACTCATTGCTATCCCCTAAAAAGCATTTCAATTTACATAGAATGATCATGCTCTTTGGTTCCGTTTGTACTTCCTCACAAGAATATGATCTTACTTTCCAATTCTCATGTACTTATTTGTATACAGTATATAGGTTACTAATAATTACAGAATGCTTAAAAAGTTTTCTCTTGAAATAGGAGATTTTTATTCTTTTTTCCTTAATAGTTTCATCTTATTTTTCCAGGAACCCAAGAATGTTTTAGTTTGAACATAGAAACCATTCCTCTTGCTAAAAAGTTTGGCTTTCATACTACAGAGGAAGAGCCAGCCAGAATCCTTCTGAGACTCTGCTTTTCCCAGAACAGAAAAGCAGAGAAACATTAGTTTTGTAGCATCTCTTTAACAAGAAGAGCAGGAATAAAGAACAGGAGTTTCTGTGGGTCCTGTGAGGAAGATACTTTTCTGAAGAAGAGGGTTGTAAATATTACTTGTATTCACACTGAAAAATTACTTTGATCTGGTGGAGAACTTCTGTTGGCTGGGAGGTTTAACCTTTTTACATTCTTTCTCTTTGAGACCTTATACTGCAGTAGGCAACATGATAGGCAATACAAACGTATCAAATGTTTGCTCAAAGGGGAATGAATGTTGCTATCTTCACATGGGGGATGTTTGTCCTGGAACTGAATCTCCATGAGACAACATACTCCCTGCCTGTAAGATTCTCAGCCATTTTTAGGGGAATTGATGGTACCGAAAGAATGACTTAATTTTCAACTTAATGAGAAGTGGAACTAATTTAACATATCAAGCTCCTTCTATTATAAAATGGATATATATTCTCTTCTATTCGTGAATTTCTCATACATTTTAAGTCAAATGCATATTACTAAACTGTAGCGGAAAAAAAGCAAACAAACCAACAAGAAAATCATAACTAGCAGTGATATTCTATTGTGGTTTTCACACGGGGGAAACACTACTAGGAACAATTTTCTTTCTCTTTTTATTTAGGCCACTATCTGCTCTCAGCTCCTTAACTTGGTGTCACCAACCTGCAGTGTGCCGAAGGATGGGTTTGTCATTCGTTGCCAGCTTGATATGCAGGACTGCAGTGAGCCAGGACAAAACAATTGCACTTGCTCTACACTGTCAGAGTATTCAAGGCAATGTGCTATGTCCCATCAAATGGTGTTCAACTGGAGAAGTGAAAACTTCTGCTGTAAGTTCAAATGTTTTATTCATAGGAGATTGTACTTAACCTTGTTATATCTTACATAGAGGGAGAATGATGATTAAGTGGAATTTAAATCAACTGATAGAAAAGTCTCTACTGTCTTGAATCAAAAAAAAATATTTTCTTAAGAGAACAACAGTGGTCTTTGGTAAAGCATTAAGAAGGAGAGCATGGAAACCTCAAAGGAGAAGGAGGAAGCATGAAACGTAGCTCCTATGTCTAGATCAGCGACCATAAGAGAGAAACATCCACCAAGTGAAAACTATTTAATTTCTCAGACTTCCAACAGGAGGCTGTGCTCTCTTAGTACAGCTTTTTTCATTATTGTACTTAGCAAATTAGCCAGTGAAGAGAGAGAACTTTTAAATGACCTCTGAAGTCTTTGAATCTTTTTGCCAACAATTGCCATAGCCCCTTTTATTCACAGGAGCTTTTCAGTAGTCCATTTTCAGATGCTCAACCTTCTTAATTACAACTACTGATTGGAAGTAAATAGGAAGCAAATCTTCCATTACTCTCCAAGCCGTACATGATTAGACACACTGTTTCTCAAGTCTCTGTTTGTTATCAAAGTTTTGATTCACTTTTTGCAGTCTTTTTGAATCCACCTGAAACTTCAATCTATAGTCAGTGTTACGTAGCAGGATTCATTATTTTATAAGAGAACATGCTGATCATAAAAAAGTCAAAAGTAACTTAAATTGATGTTGTTATTTCTAAACCAACTCACACATAAATTACCAGAGATGCAGCTCATGTCAAAAAAGAGGAGCTTTCAAAATGACCTTGCTTAATATGATAATCACACTTTTATTTATCCTTTATATGAATATATGGTCATGGGTAGCAAATTTGTAAAATAAATCGCTTTGACAGGAATATATTTCTCTTTATCCCTTGATTCTTATTCTGTTTCAAAAATCTTTGAGACTGGCTACCATTTAGATTTTAGCATAAGAATAGTGAAATCCCAGTTGAATTATATTCCTGAATCATTGTTTAACTTGCCATAGTCTATCATCTCACCATTGTTACTTATGAGGCCTTGTATCATTTTGCCCTCCCTGCATCTCTGGTGCTGTATGCTTCTATTCAGCTCTTGATCTTCACGTACTGATGCCACTCTTCATTTTTTGTTTTGTATTTAACATAGTGTTTTCTTTCATTATTTCATTGTACTTACTGAAAACATTCCCTACTAAGCTCCATTATTATCCCCGACACTTTAAAATCGCACTTCTTTCTAAAATAATTTTTCCCCTTCTCTTCTCCAAGGTTATCCATCTTACATAAATTGATAACCCATTTTATTCTTTGGTTAGTCTGCAATAGGTTTTGATCTTTCAAAATTGTAAACTCCTCGTGGCATTTTATAGATTCAGATAAATATTAGTAAGGCACTGTGTGCATTCACAGAACCGTACAATAATTCTTACTAATCACAGTAAAACAATAGCCTGGTTTTCTCTGAGTCATAGCTGTTTTCATGTTGCCAGTAGACCATTACTAGGACTGGTAGTAAAGTGATAAAAGGCAAAGTTTGGAAAAAAAAGGGAATCAGAACCCTTGTTTCCCAAAAAAACAAAGCTGAGAATCTAAGAATTTGCAAATAAATGCCAAATATACAAAGGTAATGAACTTTTTAGTCTTTGTTGTTTCTTTGTCAGCCTCATCTCTAACTACCTCTATTTCCCTACCTCACTTATTTTTACTCCTTCAGATAAGGAAAAATCTCTGCTTGAATTTATCACATAATAAAACATGTTCTGAGTTCCATATATTAAAAATGCTAAGTAGCTGCATTCTGAAAAGCAGATAATGTCTGAGAAGCAGGAACTATAGAGAAGATCAAGAGTTATATTCTTTAAATCCTTAAAGTGCTACAGAAAATCTGATTTGTGGTAGTTTATTAGGCTGCAATATAGCCTGTTTGCCATTCTTCAAGCTTCTGAAAGGAGTTTGTAATAAAGAGGGCATAAAAGATTAATGAAAGCTAGAGTGACTATGATGGTAATGATGAACACTCAGATGATGAATTGAGTATTGAGGCAGGATAAGAGAACATTAGTGCCAGAAATCACAAGATTTTCTCCATCCTAGGTGGTAGATGAGAGATTCTTCTATGTTTACACTTCAAAAATCTTAACACTCGCTGTTTGTTGCAGCTGTGGGAAAATGTTCTGCTAACCAAATCTATGAGGAATGTGGTTCTCCATGTATTAAAACCTGTTCCAACCCAGAGTACAGCTGTTCCAGCCATTGTACCTATGGTTGCTTTTGTCCAGAAGGTATCATTTCTATATTCATCATATCCTAAATGGCCCATACAAATGTTTTTGGCATATATCCAGTCAAATGGAATAGACTTCTTAATAATGAACTAGCAGTGCATTTCAGGGCATTGTGCTGCTAGAACTGCCATTTCTCAGGTAACATAATATAACTGGAGTCTTGAATAGTCATGGTCCTTAAAGATCCTTGGTCACTATTTGCAAGAACAGAGCTGTGAAAGCATTTTCCTCACAAGACAGTGATATGTGATGGGATAATTATATGCTGCCTGCTTAAAGGTCTGTACTATAATATACATCGAGTAAGCTTAATTAATTTCCTATCCCAAACAGGTATCTAGCCTTTCAGGGCACCAGCAAGAGGTAGCATACCTCAGAGAAGTTCTGCAATATTATGGGCATTTTGTAAAATCCCTTTAAAATGGTTAAAGATTAACTTTGTACAAAAATTGTAATTATGACTATCATTTACATAATTTCTTGAAATTTCAGAACTGAAATCTCCTCCAAAGTTTCTGTGATGTGGGTATTTCCACCAATATCATCACCATTTTATAGTAGTCAAAAGTAATGTGTTGTGAGCTACATATTTAAAACTAGACTTAGTACTCTAGCAAATAGAATGTGTCCATTCTTCAAAATTCCCAACTTAATTAGACCACCATAGCAAAAAAAAAAAAAAAAAAAATTTGGAAAAATAACATTCAAGCTTACTGTTATTTCAAATTAAGTTCAAATTTCAAATGAAGACAATTGTCTGCACTTTCATATAACAAAGTAGCCAAACGCTGTTATCACTTGTAAAGAGTCAGTTTTATTTTAACGAAGAGAAAATGTTCTGCATGTTATATCTCTAAGTATGGGCACTGGCTGTGCAAGAATAGCATTCTCAAGCTAATTTTGGAAGGCATTCAAGCTATAATAGCTTTAGTTCTAAGTAAGGATACAGAAAAGTATTTATTTTGTTTATCTTCTTTGGCAGGAACTGTTCTTGATGACATCTCAAAGAATCGAACATGTGTTCACATTAAGCAGTGTCCGTGTACACTGAATGGGAAAACATATGGTCCTGGTGAGACAATGAAAGCAGCGTGTAGGACCTGGTGAGTAGCAACAGGTACATTCATGAGAGGATGGAGAGTATCCTCAACAAGCAATTGTAAAATTTAGCTTAACTTTTCAGAGGGCAGCTGCAAGTGCGTCATACCATCTCTGAGGCCACCTTCTTTGAGTGCCACGAATCATACATTTGTAATTGAAGATATACATGTCTCATTTCCTGATTAATCTGTACAAATATAAATGCTCCTTCAGTCCACAGAAAACAGTAGCATTTTTATCTCCTCTGTGAAAGTGGAGGTAAAATTAATACAAATCAAATATCCAGTATTAGTACAAAACAAATATCCAGTATTTACAATTTCTTTCTGGCAATCTCAGCAACAGTCATTTCTGTTGCAATTATTTTGCAACAGAAAATAATTACTTAAGACAATATTTTTTAAATTTGGAAATTTTTTCCAAAAAGAAGTGGAATAATTTTTTGTGTGTTACTTCTCTTGCTATCATAATTCTAATAAATAAAATAAAGGATAAATAATGTAATTGATCCTCAGAACTGTAACAATGAACGCACTTTTCATGATTAATCTATTCAGGAAAGTTTACTGACAATCCATACAAGAGTTCCGCACCTTTGAATTAAGATGAACAACTTCAACTGATATACATAGACAAAGAAAATCAAAGCACAGAAAGTGTAAGGGGAAAAGTGATACAATTACATCTTTCATTACTAGGAAGTAGCTGAGTTTTTAGAGCATAAAGGATAGAAATTTCAAAACAGTGGAAATGAAAGTTCAGAATGTATATGTATGTTACACTGTGTTCACTAACCAATTCTGCATGTTGATCAGCTACAGCAAAACCTCCAGACAGGAGGATCAAATCCTCTGCTGGTAAATAGTGCCTTAGTATGAGAATAACCTTACACAGAATTTCTTGTTTTCCTTAGTAAATGTACAATGGGTCAATGGAACTGCAAAGATTTGCCCTGCCCTGGAAGGTGTTCACTGGAAGGAGGCTCCTTTGTTACCACGTTTGATGCTAGATCATACAGGTTCCATGGGGTTTGCACTTACGTTCTTATGAAGGTAATATCCTGCAGTCTAGAAACACACAATATCAATTGGATATATTTTAGTCTGTCTTTGGTTTCCTATTGGAACACAAACTGAGTTCTTCCTATAGTATGCATTTATTCTACAAATCATTTTTATTCTGACACAGACTTCCCTTTTCATTATTTTCTTCCAGAGTTCCAGTCTGCCACACAATGGAACCCTAATGGCTGTATATGAAAAGTCTGGTTATTCTCATTCTGAGACATCACTTAGTGCTGTAATTTACTTATCTACAAAGGCAAGTATTCCCTCCATAGGTTCTATCCAGCATTTCAGTAACCAGATTAGCAAAATAAATACTTAAAGTCATTGCTAGTAGCCTGAACTGAAAAATTATGGGGGATAGATACTAAAGATATGTTCCAGTTCATGCATACACAGTAAAGATCTCAGTTGCCACATCAACTCAGGAAGTTAGAGTATTTTCAAAGTGAAAACTGAAAGCAGTATGGAATAACGTGAGAGAAAGCTTGAATCAATCTTTTCCTATTATACAGGTCATTGACAATACAGTTGCTTACGTTAAAGAACATATGAATACCATCAGTATGCATAATTACTTCTGATTCCATGTCCTTTTCTTACAGGACAAAATTGTGATTTCTCAGAATGAACTCCTTACTGATGATGATGAACTTAAGCGGCTACCTTACAGATCAGGTAAAGAAAAGGGAATATACGTAAAATCCTAATTACCTTAAATGTCTGTTTTACACAACCCAGCATCTTTTCTCTCACAATTGCCAATAGTAGAGGTTTTAGAAGGTGGCTAAAATCTTTCCCATTATATCTGTCCCTCTGTGGAGAGTTGTGTGTGGAAGGAGAAGACTTACAGACAGAATGGTAGAACATTTACATATGCATTAAAGTCATTATTTTGCAATATCCTATGCATCAAAATCTTTATTTCTAAATATCCTTGTTCTTTTAGGAGACATCACTATTTTCAGGCAGTCCTCGATGTACATTCAAATGTATACAACCTTTGGGCTGGAACTTGTAGTTCAAACATCACCTGTGTTCCAGGCCTATGTGAAAGTCGGATCACAATTCAAAGGCAGAACCCTAGGTAAGAAATCTAGTCCCCATGTGAAGGAGAAAATGTAGGGAGTGTAATTTTGAAAGCTTAGTACTCATCCTTTAAGGAATAAACTCTCGTCTCTGGATTCAAAGAAAAAACAACAAAAATACCTGCATTGGAAAACCAATGTGCTAAAAAAATTTTTTTTTCACTAATAATTTTAAAATTAATCAAAGAAATTAGATGGGTCACATTTTTCACATGTAATTTGATACTGCTCTTCACATGTTTTATGTGTGCCTTTTTCAATATGTGCTTTACTACACAATGAAGGGGCAACAAATTAGTCTGTGTGGTCTCTACATCTTGGAGCACGTGATTCTTTGAACGCAGTGCATGATGAGTGTAAACACAATGAACCTGAGAATCTAAAAGCTTCTCAGCTGATAAGCACCAGATGGAGATATTTATGTTTATTGCACAGAAACATCAGCCACAAAGGCATATCCTGCATTCTAATTATCTACAGGGAATTACAGAGAGGCTTTAGCTTTTAAAAAGTCTAAATTATTTTCTTTGTCATTACAGATTTTTTATACATAAGAAAACACATGTAACTGCAGAAGTATTTCATGGCCTTTCTCTTTTACATGATTTAAAACCACTGAAAAAGCCTTTTTTCTAAAAACAAGACAAAAGCTTCTGTATGAATTTGTCATTGAATAGAAGTGGACAATCTTGAGAGGGCAGAGGCTCAGTGACTGAATGTGTACATAATTAACATTCTTTGGCTACTTGACCTATAGTATTCATTGACACTCCATGTAGAACTTTTGAATCAATTTTCTCACTATTATAGAATGAAACATAGACCATTGTGTACACATTCTTTAATTTTCAGCCATCCCTTGCATTTCTGATGTTATTAGGTTTGTGTGGTAATTACAATGGAGACACTACAGATGACTTCATGACTAGCATGGATATCACTGAAGGGACAGCCTCCCTGTTTGTAGATTCCTGGAGGGCAGGAAATTGCCATCCTGCTTTAGAGAGAGATACTGACCCTTGTGCTTTGAGTCAACTGAACAGTAAGTAGATGATCCTGTTGTAACTGATCTTTCCAGCTGGCTTTGTCTGACACTTCCATAAGCCTATACCAGGGGAATGAGAGAGTTTGAGAGAAGCAGAGACTGAGAATATTAAACATCACAAATTCTGTCACCAACAAGACATTTCTGATTTCTAGAATACATATCTAGTGAAAGCTTCTCAGATCCCATTCTAGAGATCTAGGATTGAGATGATGAATAAGAGTTTTTTTGTGATATTTCCAGTGAAACTGCAAGTCCATGGATGTCTTAGACTTGCTCAGCAGTGCTGTGACTGAAATCCAGGCTTTGCGTCTCAAGTCTCTATTGCTATTGGTCTTAAAAGAAAAAAAAAAAAAAAGGAGAAAAAAAAAAAAGCCCTACTGAGCTGTTTGAACAAAAGTATAGTCTGCAAGCTAACAAGCTAAGAAGTTGTCCTTTTGTTCAGTCCATCATTGCCAAAAGCTCAGCTAGAGTAGTGTGTCCAGGTTTTTTTTCATTTCTTTTTCATTTTTTCATTTCTTTTTCCTAACTTTCTCTGTTTAACATCCACGATTTACTTTCATTAGAAATATCTGCTGAGACTCATTGCTCCATTCTTACCAAGAAGGGTACAGTGTTTGAGAAATGCCATGCTGTGGTGAACCCTATTCCTTTCTACAAGGTAGGAAATTATGATAAATGGTGTACAGAGGGAGTCCAAATATGGAGCAGAATGTACTCATATACAGTATCCCACTCATTTGGATCAGTAATGCATAGAAGCTAAGGAACAACTGTGGTTTTGAAAATTATGTCTCCACGACACTAAAAGTCTGTCTGTTCATAGGCACCAGTTCCATCCCTATGAATCAGAAGGTATTTTTGCTCATGCTGCAATTCTCCATGTCAACAACTTTAACTATGCAAAGTACTGATTTTCCCATGTGCATAATTGAGCTCATTATATTTGCCAATCTCCACAAAACTTTTTGAAAATTAAAAATTAAAAGCAGCGAATAAACAAAGGCATTTTTTAGGTACTAAGTATATTTTATTCATGTCAATCAGGCAATTGATCTGATTTTTTTCATCAGTTTTAGTTATGCAATAATACATATTTTGCATGACTTACCTCTGCAATTCAGCATAGAATCATAGAATCATGTAGGCTGGAAAAGACCCTTAAGATCATCGAGTCCAACTGTAAACCTAACACTGCCAAGTCCACCACTAAACCATGTCCCTAAGCACCACATCTACACGTCTTTTAAATACCTCCAGGGTTTAGCACTTCCAAATGTCTGCTCCCCAGTAACAGAGTACTCTCCATGTATTGGGTTTCAGAGATGTGTCTACCAAGCCTGTAATTACGAAGAGACCTTTCCTTATATTTGTTCTGCTCTGGGATCATATGCACGAACATGCAGTTCAATGGGTTTAATCCTTGAGAACTGGAGAAACAGTATGGACAATTGTAGTAAGTAACTGAACCAACTCTTAATAGTCTGCAATCAGATGAATGCATGCGTACAGGTCTATCTGTTTCCATTTAGAATATTCCCACGTTTGATTCACCTATGACAAAACTGAATAAGAGCAAGAACATATTTTAAAACTACTTGTCAGTCATTAGAAAAAAACTACTTATTGCTCAAGTAGGCCAACCAGCAGGTATAAAAGCTATATTCCCAGGAGCTGCTGACTTCACAGATGTGTCATAACACAACAAAAAACATAAATGGTAAAGCAGTATTTTAAAGAGTGTCCAAATCATCTTAAGAGTAATGAGGAAACAGGAACAGAAAGAAGAGGAAAGCAGAAATGGGATAACAGATATCCAACTTTTGAATACCCTTCTAGTCTGTTTCAGAAAAGGATTGTTATTTTAAGACTACATGAAAAAGATTACTTACATGCTTTAAGGTGAGCATGTGGATGCTTCTAGGACTTGCTAATTAAGTGATGGAATAGACAGATAAATAAAGCTATACTGTACCATAAGATGAGAAAGAACTAGGAAAAACTCTGGTTGCAGGCATGATTTTGTTATTATGCAACTTAGACATAGGCACAGGTTTCAGTTATTAAAAAATACACTGGTATTTCTGCAAAGCTTCTCTTTGCATTATTTTATTCCAAGATACACAAAGAAGCAATAAGATATTTAACCTTTATAAAACTTCCAAACAGCTACATGGTTGGTGTTAAGCCCTGGTCTGCAATATTTTTTGTTAGAGCTCCACATCCACAGGAAGAGAAGCAATAGGAACCATTAAGCATTGAAGCTGTTGACACAATATATGCAGCACATTATGAGCACAGTTATCTTTCACAAGGAAGAGGATAAGTAAATGAAGTTTAACATACACTCTTGTCTTGTTTTAAAGCCATTACTTGTACTGGCAATCAAACATTCAGCTACAACACTCAGGCATGTGACAGGACATGCTTGTCACTCTCCAACCGAGCCCTGGAATGCCATCCAACTGACATCCCTATTGAAGGCTGCCATTGTCCTAAAGGAATGTACTTGAACCACAAGAATGAGTGTGTTCGTAAATCTCATTGTCCCTGCTTTTTAGAAGATAGAAAGTACATCTTGCCTGACCAGTCAACAATAACTGGTGGGATTACCTGGTAAGTGTGTCAAATTTAAAGATTAACAAACTGAAAATGGAGACAAGGGATCTTCACGTGTCTCTGTTGAGGGTTAAAGGCAATAAGCAGCTAAGCACCACACAGCCACTTGCTCACGCCACTTCAGCCGGATGCAGAAGAGAATCAGAAGGGCAAAAGCAAGAAAATTTGTGGGTTGAGATAAGGACTTTAATAACTTTATTAATAATAAAGCAAAAATAAGCTTATTTAATAAGCAAAGCAGCATGCACAATCAAAGCTAAGTAAGAAATTAATTCACTACTTCCTGTCAGCAGGCAGATGTTTAGACATTTCCAGGAAAGCATGACTTTGTCATGCACAATGGTTACTTGGCAAGACAAGCACCATAACTCCGAACATCCCACCTTCCTCCTTCTTTACCTGAGCTTTCATTGCTGAGCATGATGTTGTATAGTACGGAATATCTCTTTGGCCAGTTTGGGTCAGCTGTCCTGGCTGTGTCCCCTCCCAGCTTCTTGTACACTCCCAGTTTACTTGCTGGCAGGGCAGCATGAGAAGCAGAGATGGCTTTGACACTGTTCAGCACTAGCTAAAACAATGTCATGTTATTAACACTGTTTTGGTCACAAATCCAAAACACAGCACCATGGAGCTGCTACGAAGAAAATTAACTCCATTCAAAACCAGTAGTTTCCTTTACTTTTAATAGCAAAGGTTTATTTTTTAAGACATCTTTTTTACCCTTTCCTAAAATACAAAGATTCTTAAACAAACAAAAAGCATTTGACTTACCTTAAGCTTGGAAATGTTAAAGAAAAAATCAGAAAATAATAGGTAAGATCTGATTATTCCTAGTAGGAGATTTTGTCAACAGCATCTGGACAGCTATACACAGACCTCAAGAATTACTTGATAGGCCATCATAATAGTGAATGGCCTACTATTTACTTTCAAAACTGATGTTACTGTATACTATAAAAAGTAAAGCGAAGCAAGTTGACTCACGTTCCATTCTGAAGGATGGGGAGGAGCTAGTAACATCAATGAAACACTTTCAGTGGTGAAAAACATGATGTCATTTTGCAAAACATTAAAATTTCTTTCTTAGGAGAGAATTGCATTGAAATTCCTTTCTTTTTTCTTTTTTTCCCCTAGCTACTGTGTTAATGGGAGGCTAAGTTGCACAGGCAAACCTCAAAATCCTGCAGGTATGGGTCTGATGGTTTACTTAGAATCACATTATTTTCCCCTACGTTGTAAAACTGCTACTTCACAATCTCTCTCATGTTATTTTTTTTCCTATTTCCTAGAAAGCTGCAAAGCTCCTAAGAAATATGTATCATGTTCTGACAGTTTAGAAAACAAGTATGGAGCTGCATGTGCCCCTACCTGTCAGATGCTCGCTACTGGAATTGAATGTGTGAGTTTCACAGCTCTGGGATATTTATCCTCTTGAGAGAGGAAGAATGTTCTAATTGTTACTTAGAACTTGACTACGTTCCTTCTAGTGAAATGAAAGGAGACATTTCTTCTAACATGATAACAGTTAAACATCAGACTTCTTTCCACAGACTGTGGACACTAAAAATTTACATATATTCAAGAAGTGATTAGAGGAATTAAATTGCATGAATTAATGAATTAAATTGTATTAAATTAATAGAATAATAATCCATTAAGGATTCTTAACTACATGGCTATCACCTCTGGCTCAGGTACTCCATAAGCTGCATGTCACTGGAAATTGATAGAACATGGTTTATGCTTCCTGTTCTATTCTTTCCCAACTGTCTGCTGCTGATGGTGACAGGATGCAGGAGACTTAGGCTAGGTGGACTTCTGGTCTGTCCTGATAGGGTTTTCTTCTGTCTTTATATTAAGGAAACAGACTAATTGGAAGAATTGTAATAAGCTTCCTTGATATAAAGAAACTTCTGTTGTACTCTGTCTGAAAGATTGGTAGCAATGAAAGCTAAATTTTTCAGAGTCTTCAAGTATGTTTAATATCTCAGACAACAGGTGTATCTTACAACTTCAGTTGTAAGAAACTAGTTCAATTGACTAGTATATCAGTATGAGGAAAATCACAAAACTGAAATCAAGTCAAAACTAGAACTTAGCACAGGTTCACTCTTGACACCATTCACATACAAGATAAAATGCATCTCATGTTTCTCTTCATTTTGCAATCTGTTGATCTTTACCAGATACCCACTAAATGTGAATCAGGCTGTGTCTGTGCTGATGGGCTATATGAAAATCTCGATGGCAGGTGTGTTCCAGCTGAGGAGTGTCCATGTGAATATGGTGGTCTTGCTTATGGGAAAGGTGAACAGATCCAAACTGAATGCGAGATCTGGTAAGAATCACACAGTCTTCCATTGTGAAACCTCTCTTTCACTAAACTGTACAACTACATAACAAAAGCGTTTAGTTGACGGGGAGTAGGAAACAGCAACAGCTGAACGGAATGAATACAGTGACAAATCACAAAGGTGATGCAAAGAAGCTTAACATTTGACAATATATATGTATAGCTAAAAGAGTCATGGTACTGGCTTCAGGGGTAATTTCTGCCATATGCATATCCAGGAATAAGGGCATCCAGTAGGGCCTGTAACTGTAAACTACATAAAGTAATGGATTAACAGCTCCACGTAAATAAAGATGAGGGCACAATCTTCCTTCTTTTCTCTAGATAAAAGCAACCCTCCACAAAAGATTCTTTCCATCTCTTTAGCAGCATTCTCAAAGTACTTTATTCCCTTTCCAGTAATCTACTATTAAAAAACCACCCCCACCACAAACTACACAGAACAGCGACATCTGTTCTCATTAAAAGCAAAAATAATGAGTTTTATATTCTTTCTTTCATGAAAAAAAAAGCAAAAATGACTTAAGATTTCTTCTTTATCATGAATTAATTTTCTAGGCAGTCCATAACTTTTAGTTATGGTTCTTATATTAATTTTAATTTGGTCACAGTGTATACAAGTCAATTAAATTAACATCTTATCTATAAAAGTGCATTTATATAAAAAGAAGCAGGTTAAGGTGGCACTTCTTTGAAAGCTGAGTATGGTTTCTCTTCTCACTCCCAGCACTTGCACAAAAGGCAAATGGAAATGTGTTCAGAAATCAAAGTGTTCCTCAACGTGTAATCTGTATGGAGAAGGCCACATCACCACTTTTGATGGACAGCGTTTTGTGTTTGATGGCAACTGTGAATACATATTAGCTATGGTAATCTGCCTCTTATTGATTATTTTGGCAGTATCTTAGCATCAAGAAATAGTTTGATTTAAATGGCTAATGAAAATATCCTAGGATGCATCTATAACCAATAGAAGACTTTGAATCTTTATAAACACTTAATGTTTTTTTATACTTTCTGCTTATTTCAATACTTAAGATGAAAAGACTTTACTTCTCGAAACACTTTTTTTCATGCAATTACAACCAATTTTAGATTTAATAACATGTTTAAATAGTCATTGATACATATATATTCTGTACCAGCCAACTATATCTTTTAGGGAAGTGATGTCAGTTTGACTACCAAATCAGAAGTCATCACCTCCCAAAACAGGCAGAATCAGAGTCATGACATGTTTAAGCTTTCTTTACTTTTTTATGCTTTTATGTTTTAAGTTGGAAGACTCCAGACACAGAGTCTATTGGATTTTTGTGCTTTTTGTGGTTTGTTTGGGTTTTTTTTAGGATGGCTGCAGTGTTAATAGACCTGTTTCCTCTTTCAAAATTGTTACTGAGAATGTAATCTGTGGAAAATCAGGGGTTACATGCTCCAGATCCATCAGCATTTACCTTGGGGTAAGATCTTAATTCTGCTGTTATCCAGATGAATAGTTATTTTAAGCCCATGTTTGCTTCCCTTTTGGAAGCTTTAGCTGCGTCTCTGAAGTGATGTCTTGCAAGTGAAATTATGTACTAAACCTAGAGCTTTAGTTTTAGTAAGAATTGCCATCGGGTTCTTTTCAATTCTCATGTCAATGTTTCAGACCCCAAACTTCTTGCCTACGTAGAAGCCATAAAATTTTGAACTTTACTGACTCAGCAGTGAATCGCTCAGTCAAAAGATACTGATTTCTCCCCCCCACCAAACTCAGGAAAACAATAGTATAAAATTGACGAATTCTCATCATGGATTATGAGCAAAATCTCTCCAAATTTCTCTAAGTCCAGGTAATATCTGCAATTCAAAATATATCCAGATCTTACCTGAGATATATCCGTGAAACTACAGCAATGAGCAGTTTTCCTCATTTCTACTGCTGTGTGACAGCTTCCAGAATTGGATAAGTTTTACTGTTCTTAGTTCTATGTGACAGTAATGCCCAGTAGTATCAGATCATCTTAGAGTCCTTCATTATCTGACAGAAAGAAGAATATGGACAGATGTGATTTTTATCCCAAGGAACAGTCACTACAAGCAGTACACATTTGCCACATTACTGACTAAATACTGGCAGTTTCAGCTGGTCAGTGCCGTGGTGAAAAAATTTGTTTGCTTAAGAACCAGTTTCATAAATGCATACTCCAGCCAAAACTTTCTGTTGATTATCTAGACATTGAAACACTGCAGTATGACAGGAGTGAAGTTGTCAGAGTACACTTAAGAATGGGAGATAGTAAAAGAGCTCAAGACAGAGATCTATTTTCTCTGTAGCTTTTTGATTATTCTTAGGAACACATGAAAACTTACTTCCTCTACTCTGCTGGCTGCATGAAGATGATGATATTATTTCACCAAATGCAGTCAGAGTGCTAGCACACCTAACAATGAGGGTAGAACAATGACCAGTATTTTTGTTTCCTGTGAAGATTTGCATATACATACAAAATAGTTCCAAGGTGGTAAAAAACCCCTGTAAAATAGAATCATAGACTAGAATAGAATCATGGAATGGTTTGGGTTGAAAGGGACCTTTAAAGGTCATCTAGTCCAACCCCCCTGCAATGAGCAGGGACATCTTCAGCTAGATCAGGTTGCTCAAAGGCCCCGTCCAGCCTGACCTTGAATGTTTCCGGGGATGGGGCATCTATCACCTCTCTGGGCAACCTATGCCAGTGTTTCACCACCCTCAGTGTAAAAAATTTCTTCCTTATATCTAGTCTGAATCTATTCTCTTTCAGCTTAAAACCATTACCCCTTCTCCTATCGCTACAGGCCCTGCTAAAAAGTCTGTCCCCATCTTTTTTATAAGCCCCCTTCAATTATTGAAAGGCCGCAGTAAGGTCTCCCCAGACCCTTCTCTTCTCCAGGCTAAACAACCCCAACTCTCTCAGCCTTTCTTCATAGGAGAGGTGTTCCATCCCTCTAACCATTTTTGCGGCCCTTCTCTGGACCTGCTCCAACAGGTTCATGTCTTTCTTATGCTGAGGGCTCCAGAGCTGGACACAGTACTCCAGGTGGGGTCTCACCAGAGTGGAGTAGAAGGGCAGAATCCCCTCCCTCGACCTGCTGGCCCACACTTCTTTTGATACAGCCCAGGATACAGTTGGCTTTCTGGGCCGTGAGCACACATTACTGACTCATGTCCAGTTTTTCATCCACTAGTACCCCCAAGACCTTCTCAGCAGGGCTGCTCTCAATCCCTTCATCCCCCAGCCTGTATTGATACTGGGGGTTGCCCCAACCCAGGTGCAGGACCTTGCACTTGGCCTTGCTGAACCTCATGAGGTTCACATGGGCCCACTTCTCAAGCTTCTCCAGGTCCCTCTGGACAGCATCCCATCCCTCAGGCATGTCAACTGCACCACTCAGCTTGGT
>NW_008825156.1:0-9574 GCF_000699105.1 Pygoscelis adeliae | reverse complement strand
TGTCTATGTCACTGATGAAGATATTAAACAGTACCGGTCCCAATACAGACCCCAGAGGGACACCATTCGTCACTGATCTCCATCAAGACATTGAGCCATTGACCACCACTCTCTGGATGCGACCATCCAGCCAATTCCTTATCCACTGACCAGTCCGTCCATCCATCAAATCCATCTCTCTCCAATTTCGAGAGAAGGATGTTGTGGGACCCATATCAAAGGCCTTACAGAAGTCCAGATAGATGACATCCATAGCTCTTCCCTTGTCCACTGATGTAGTCACCCCATCACAGAAAGGCCACTAGGTTAGTCAGGTAGGACTTGCTGTTGGTGAAGCCATGCTGGCTGCCTTGAATCACCTCCCTGTCCTCCCTGTGCCTTAACACAGCTTCTAAGAGAATCTGTTCCATGATCTTCCCAAGCACAGAGGTGAGGCTGACAGGTCAGTAGTTCCCAGGGTCCTCCTTTCTACCCTTTTTAAAAATGGGTGTAATGTTTCCCTTTTTCCAGTCTCCTGGGACTTTACCTGTCAGCCATGACTTTTCAAAAATAAGTGGGAATGTCAAGACAGTCTGTAGTAGCACAGCATCTGATCTTCAGCAATGTGACACAGAGTAAGGAAAATACTGAAACTTGATAAGTTACAACATCCAGATAAATTTTCTTCCAGAATTTGACATTCATACTGCGAGATGGAACCTTCACTATTTCTGGGGAAAATTCTGGAGTACGATATAATGTGAAAAAGAACGCACTTCACCTGATGTTTGACATCATTATCCCAGGAAAATACAACATGACCCTTATCTGGAATAAGCACATGAACTTCTTCATCAAGATCTCCAGAGAAACACAGGTATTGCAGAATAACTTCCTCAATAAACTGTCCTTCAATTCAGATTGAACTGCACATTTGATGACGGTTGCCTTGACTCTCTATGATGGCAAAGGTTTTTCAGAGATGATACTAGCAATTCATTTTCATCATTATCTCCAAAACAGTAGAGATTTTCACTAGAGGCTGATCTTTAAGTGATTACTGCATTCAGGAAAATTTTGAGCTAAACTGCTTGTACTTTATACAACTACATGGGTGAATTTGATCTCTAAATGTTGATAGTTTACAGTTTAGAGGAGAAACACATTCATCCACTGATGAACAGAAGCTCATGCACAAGATGCTAAGAATGTATGGGAAAGTATTCACAGATCACATTCACTACTAAAGCACAGGAAACTGTCAGTAATTGAAAGGGAAGGCAAGTAATTGTAACTTGCTGAACTGACATTGCTGCTTTCATTTAATCTAGGAAACTGTATGTGGTTTGTGTGGGAACTATAATGGCAATATGAAGGATGATTTTGAAACTCGAAGCAAGTACGTGGCATCAAATGAATTGGAATTTGTAAATTCTTGGAAAGAGAATCCTCTCTGTGGGGATGTATACTTTGTAGTGGATCCCTGTAGCAAGAACCCTTATCGTAAAGCATGGGCAGAAAAGACATGTTCCATCATCAACAGCCAAGTCTTTTCTGCCTGTCACAATAAGGTAAGAATTGATTTGGCCTTCTTTTTATTTATAGGCATAATCTATATTCTTCCAAAATGCTCACACTCCAACACTTGATTTTCTCTTCTCCAAAATTTTTTAATAAAATATATATTAAAAGTTTTATGGCTATGTTTTAATAAAATACATGAAAATGTTTTATGGCTTTCATTTATGTTAATCCTTATCCTTTCTTATTTGCACTTCACCAGCCCTTTTGTAAGCACAAAAGCTAAGTATGGCATTAACTGATTAGTTAAAAATACCGGAGTGAAAAAAGAATGAAGACTTAAGTATCAGAAATTAGTCAGTCTGTTGGTGATACCTGATACTGATCAATGCACTGTTTACTCTTTTGAAACCGTTTAGCCTTTGTTAGAAAACCAAACTTAAGAAAACCCTGAAAACACTTGTTCTCATCAGTAAATCAACAGCATTACTTAGAAGGTGCAGGTCAGCCCAAGAGCAAGATATCATCAACTGTCCTATTTGTTTTAAGTTGCCCACTTTGTGGAAATGAAAATATCACAAGGTTCATCAGAACCAGGCCTTCTGAAGGAAAATCTCTGTGTTCAGGAGGCAAAAACAAGTGAGAAATGTGCATAATGCTGCAGTGCTCATGCATATCCATGGAGGGTGTAGAGCTGACGAACTTAGACACTTGTGCCTGAATGGATGTGGGGGTTTGGGGTTTTTTTAGCCAAACACAATATGTTCAGGACTAGTATGAATTTAGAAATATATATCTGGCAAAACATCATCAGTTTCTGTTGTTGATGTGGAGACAGCTGCATTCTTGTTAAAAAGATGTGTATGAAGTGGGATTGTAATTGCTTTGACAAGTGTTCAGAGGAAATATTAGTTACTCTCACTTAATGGAACATGTATTGTTTAGCCCAGGGAAAAACACCTTCTTAACAAATAGGCATAAAAGAATCCTAGAAAATTCATTACTTCATTTTCCAATGCAGGTGAATCGTATGCCCTATTATGAGGCCTGTGTTCGAGACTCTTGTGGTTGTGACATTGGAGGGGACTGTGAATGCATGTGTGATGCCATTGCAGTATATGCCATGGCGTGCTTAGATAAAGGTATCTGCATTGACTGGAGGACCCCTGAGTTCTGTCGTAAGTTTCTTTAAGCTCTCTTTAAACAGGTTTAAGAGATTATTATTGTTACTGTGAGTATATTAATATGGCAGCATAGGTAATTGCTTAATAAGCACCTCCTAAGTTGCATTTTCTCTACGGGCAAATAGTTTACTTCAGTCACCTGGGTTTTGAAATCTGTAGTTTTCATTTGTGCTAAATTAACCAAAATATTATATCTTTTTACCATGGAGTAATGAGAGAGAAACTAATGTGGTCACAGAAGGCAGACTGTTTCTTCTGCTGACACTGTATAGTGAACTGTCAGTTTGTCAGCAGAGGGAGTATGAAATTGTAAAAAAATATTTCATTTTAGCTGTGATGAAATCACCTTCTGTGTGGATGTAAAGGAAATAAAGACAGCTGTGTTGGCTAGAACACTGTAAAACAGGAAAAAGATATCAAGGTGTTACAGAACACCATATATGGAGGAAAAAAAGAGGATGAGTGTGTTATAAATCAATGATAGAGTTGTCATCTTCGATGGTTTCTTTTCAACATTTCACTATATTATGCAATAAAATTGTGAAAATGCCTGCATAGTGCTTTTGCAAAGAGGAAACTGATTTCACTGGACCGTAAATTTCAATTACATCAGAAGCTAATAAATTCAGTGACAAAATTTTTGATTCAAACTGTTTATTAATTTGGCCCTCCCTTTAGACCTTTGAAAATAACATGCCATTAATTTGAAAAATTCTGATTTCTCTCTTGCTTTTACCTTTTTTAGCTGTCTATTGTGAGTATTACAATTCTCATAAAAAAACAGGAAGTGGTGATACTTATTCCTATGGCTACAACAATGACAACTGCACCTGGCATTACAGACCTTGTAATTGTCCAAATCAAAACTACAAATATGTCAACATTGAAGGTAATAAGCTATACTAGTGTAAACCAGGAAACAGTAACATAGTAATTTTCAATGCTGTTTTTTAAATCAGTCATACCACAGTTAAATAATGGTATTCTAATTGATGCTATCTTTGAAGCAGTTTTGCTGAGCTTTACCTTAGTACTACTGCTTTAAATACATAATCAATTTAGTAACTGTACTACATCTAGCTTTATATTGAGCTCAGCCTATCTTGAGGAGAAATTCTCTGACTTGCACCAAATCAAAAGAATACGCTGTACTTAGGTAAAAAAACATGAGAGAGCAGTTAATATTTTTATTAGAGAAATGGATATAGTTGGAGAAACCAAAAAAATGACTACATAGGCAGACCCTTTTTCTGAGGTTGACATTGGAAATGCTTACCTGAACAGATGATGTTGCCATCGATACAATTTTTTAATAACAGAAATGTGAGAGATTAGATTAGAAATACTGTAAATTAAATGCTGTTCTCTAAGAAATGTAAAAGAAACTTCTCTTCCCCATTCTTCAGGCTGTTACAACTGCTCTCATGATGAATACTTTGACCATGAGAAGGAAAGATGCATGCCATGTGGTAAGCAGCATCCTATATACTCACTCTCTTTCTCTACAGTAACTGGAAAACATTACTAAAACACTTGTATATTCTCAAAGAAGGTATTTTTCCTAGTACCTCTTAATTAATAGTGAGCGTTCATCCAAACATAACTTTCCTTCAAAATAACCCTATTACCATACTGCTACTATGTAAAACTTCAGTTGGTAAATAAGGGAATGAAAAGAACTAATTAAAAGAAGGATTAGGGTAGGGAATGCTATAATACAGAAGCTGATTTTAGTTAGCAACCTGAAAAGTTATGTTCATTGTAAATGTGAGTACTTTTCAAAATGTGGATCTTCCTGAAAGTGTATTGGTGTTCTGATCTGCATGAGGGGCTGCCCCATCATTTTTATGAATACCTTTCATAAAAAAAAGAGAACATATAAAATAGGATCAGACCTAGCTAATGGGCTCTACTTAGCAAAACTCTTCTTAGAGATTTTTTTTTTTTATTATTTTAACTTAAGGTTTATTACCATGTGGTTTACTTCTATGAAAACCTGTCTTACTAAATAATGTTTTGATAGACTCTAGCTGCATGGTTTTGATTTTCATGCAGATGTAAGAAAACTCAAGGACAATTTTTCTCATATTACAGAATTCTAACCTGTGTAACCAGGATCTCAGCTAGTGATCTCATTTACATACAAAAAACATGTTTCCATTATCCCTGAAAAGTCAGGTGCCCTTAAGCAGAAAAATCATAAGAAAGGTAGCAAAAACTTACTTGTGTTCATTATTTTTATGAGATGTATTGATTTCTTTGTCATTGTTTAAGTCCTTTGATGTGAAATTTACCACTGAAATAGTTAATATTAAGCATTTTCAGGAATATCTCACTAACACAATCCTTTGAATCCAATCTGAAATTTGCCTTATTTGGAGTATTTTAATATGCTTTCATTCACAAACTTAACCTGTTCTACCTTTACACAACAGGAGATAAAAATGCTAGTACCACACCTGAAACATCTTCACCTTCAACAGGTTAGTTTACATACTTGACCAGACTAGTACTTACACACTGATATACGTCCTGATATGTGTTTATGCGGTAAGCAATATCCTTTTTTGCATGATATAGTGGCGTCACCAGTTTCACATGCATAAGATTCAATAATGAAAAATAACTTGGTATCATAATTATCACAAAAATTTTCCCAGAAATATTTGTTAGACATATTAAGAAAAAAAATTATTGAGAGAACAGTGTTTCCTGAGTATACTTAAGCACTTCCAGATATCAGTGATGAAATATCTCTGTTAGTGAATAAGGACTTCTGTCTTGTCTCTGATGGACAGTGGGATTGAGCGCACACTCAGCAAGTTTGCAGATGATACCAAGCTGAGTGGTGCAGTTGACATGCCTGAGGGATGGGATGCTGTCCAGAGGGACCTGGAGAAGCTTGAGAAGTGGGCCCATGTGAACCTCATGAGGTTCAGCAAGGCCAAGTGCAAGGTCCTGCACCTGGGTTGGGGCAACCCCCAGTATCAATACAGGCTGGGGGATGAAGGGATTGAGAGCAGCCCTGCTGAGAAGGTCTTGGGGGTACTAGTGGATGAAAAACTGGACATGAGTCGGTAATGTGTGCTCACGGCCCAGAAAGCCAACTGTATCCTGGGCTGTATCAAAAGAAGTGTGGGCCAGCAGGTCGAGGGAGGGGATTCTGCCCTTCTACTCCACTCTGGTGAGACCCCACCTGGAGTACTGTGTCCAGCTCTGGAGCCCTCAGCATAAGAAAGACATGAACCTGTTGGAGCAGGTCCAGAGAAGGGCCGCAAAAATGGTTAGAGGGATGGAACACCTCTCCTATGAAGAAAGGCTGAGAGAGTTGGGGTTGTTTAGCCTGGAGAAGAGAAGGGTCTGGGGAGACCTTACTGCGGCCTTTCAATAATTGAAGGGGGCTTATAAAAAAGATGGGGACAGACTTTTTAGCAGGGCCTGTAGCGATAGGAGAAGGGGTAATGGTTTTAAGCTGAAAGAGAATAGATTCAGACTAGATATAAGGAAGAAATTTTTGACGCTGAGGGTGGTGAAACACTGGCATAGGTTGCCCAGAGAGGTGATAGATGCCCCATCCCCGGAAACATTCAAGGTCAGGCTGGACGGGGCCTTTGAGCAACCTGATCTAGCTGAAGATGTCCCTGCTCATTGCAGGGGGGTTGGGCTAGATGACCTTTAAAGGTCCCTTTCAACCCAAACCATTCCATGATTCTATGATGTACAAAATCCCACAAAAATTTCACCACAGTTCTTAGTGGTGACTGGCCATATAACACTTTAAAAATTTAAGGTCTTCATGGAAATGTATGACTGAATATATGAAACCCCTATAGCCTGATCCAGGAAAGGAATATATATACACACACACACACACTGATCTTAAATTTGTTAGAAATTCCATTAATTTCCCTGAAGATAGATGGTATTGGGAAAACATTACACTATCAGCTATGTGAATAATAAAATACAATTCTGTCTCTGCTGCTATGCACAAGTATTTATGCCAAATTCACTTTAAAGTGATGAAGAAAAATATATAAAACTCTGCAAGAATTCCTGTTTAATGTATTCACTGCACATAATAGCAAAGGAATAGATGGATAACTTCTCTCAAATGTTTCATCTAAAAGGTAATGGTTTTTAATAGCAGTTACTACTAACAGTTATTAAGACTGTTTTTACTTCAAAAAATATTTTTTAATTTATATAGGTATATTATAAATAGATTATGAAGAACTATTTCTTATCCTTTAATTTTGGGGTTTTTTTCTCTTAGTAACAACAGTGCATCCTGAAGTAATAAGAAGCTCTACCACAAGCACCCTACCAAGAGTACCTAGTACTTCCTCTTCTGCAACTACTATATCAACTGAGTCTACAAATCCAACAATAACCTCAAAAATCACAGTTCCAAGAACTTCAGCATCACCTCTTGTCACAATAATGTCAACAACCGGTAGGTTTTTAGTGTTACTGTCTAAAATAAATTATGGTAAACCCACTCAATACATAGTTGAGATACCACTCTACTTGGAAAGCATTGCAAGCGGTCTCAACATCCAAGCATAAGACTCCAAATCATGAAGTAGGCGAAGCAGTCTTCCAGAAAGGAGTTTGTCAACCACAAATGTTCAGAAGCGTAGATTGAAAGTGTATGGAAAGAGAAAGGATATAGACACTAGGTTAAAAATACAAACAAAAATCACTTGTGTGACTCATCTGAGAAGCACATTAGAAGTTCTATAAGCAGTGAGCCAGCTCAGCTCCATTTGGATTTATCAGCTCAGCTTCAGCTTCTTTTCCACAACTGGTTCAGTTATGCAGTCACATTCAAGGAGCAGCCAACCTATTAACTCTGAATAATGTAAGCAGGCTCCAAAGCAGAATCACACAGGTATCAGTGCAGCAACTTTGTCTAGGATTCTAGAGTCCTGCTCTCAGGAGGATGACTCCCCCAACATAAATTACGTTCTGATTCTATGGCTTGTGGAGACTCATAACATGTAGCTTCCCACCAACATGCGCTTCAACTAATAAGCCATCCTGGACCCAGGCTATCAGGGAAAGCAGAGTTAAAAAGAGGTCCCACAGGAGTCAAAACACAACTTCAAAGGCTGCCATAGTGACAAATTATTTGTACACTGGGACAAGGAAAGTCCTATAATATGATGTTATTTAGCTTTGTAATACAAATTATGGAAAGCTGAAACTGTGGCTGATTTGGAACATAAGAATGGCCAATGAAATTGTCATTTGGGCAAAGTCCATACAGACTTTAGCCAATAAGTGACAACAAAGCTAACTTAGAAAAATTATATAAAAAATAATCTACAGGAAAAATATAGATAATAACAAAGAAAGATATGACACAATAGAAAACAAATACGAGTAGAGAAAGATTTGGCAAGCTTATGAGAACACTAATACAAACAACTACACAGAAAATATTCAAAAGATCAAGGGTGAAAACTGTCTCTCTGGAATATGGGTAACTTCTTCATAGTTTATATATTTTTAATTATTCAATGAATTGATTACTCACATTATGTTATTTACCTTTACTCCAAAAGAACATACAACATCAATTTTTACCACACCAAACATGACTACAGCCATCACTACCCCTTCCATAACTACCTCAACAAAAAGAACCATGACCATTAAACCAAAGCCTACACCTGTTGCCTCATCAACCACTGCTTCAACAGAGACGGAAAAAGTAAGGTTCACCACACCACCCTTCAAGACTGCTATCAAAAAGGAAATGACAACCACCTCAATACATACTCAAACCACATCTCAGATCACAACTTTGAGCAAGCCGAAACTAACAACAGTAGGTAAATATAACTTTTTGATATCTGCCAGGTGAAGCCATCACTCACAAGACACATGTCAATGTTTTCCTTATAAAAAAACCAAGCATTCTGACTAGTTGCCTTAACATTGCAAATAGATAGGAAAGGATATGGATAACTGAAGAAGTGTGATAAAAATGGAAATTTATGTGTCTTGCCAATGGAGCAAGCATCTGACATCCAAATATCATCTTATACCTAACATTTCTCTTCGAGGCCATACTTTACACTTCCTCCAAATTTAGGCAAAATCTCTCTATGATTCAAAGTGAGTTATTGAAAACTCACAGAGGGCAGAATATGTGTTCCCCCTAGCCATTGTAACAAATTCTCCCAAAAATAAGTATTAAAAAAAGGAAATTACATTTTCAGATGTCAGGTACTCCATATGCCAACAAGGACCATCTCCTCTGAGGCTGTATGACAATGTGAATTGCTAGATTAGCAAACAACACCAGAGGCTGAGACAGTGTGCGGGGGGAAGCCTACTGTAGTGGGAGGGCAGCTTTAAAGTCTTTCCCAATCCATGCGCCTCCCACAAAGTACTGTTGGGGTGCACACATCTGGGTCTTCTTGTACCAGCAATTACAGCTTCCTCTGAGGAAGTATCACAACCCACTTTAACTAGGAATCTTACCAGCTCCCAACCATTACTAATGTCCATTCTTCCTTACTTTACAGAGAGTGAGGGAACCCAAGTAACGACTCTGCACCACCAAGTCCCAGTAGGTGAGTGAGAAGAAGCAGAGAGATGCCCTTGGCCTAAGACTCTGCTTCACTTACTCCAGCTCTCCCAGAGGATGTTCTTACTCAGTCTAAAACATCTTGAAAGGGAGACATGCACATCTAGAGAGGTTCTTCTTCCCTCAGGAGCTCCAGGAAGAGGCAGACTGTGCTGAATTCTCAGAGGGCACCCTTCAGGCCCAGTTCTTGCCCCATATTATTTTTTTGGGCGGAGCGATTGGCCCATTTCTCTTTCTTGCCCAGTAAGACTCAGTGGGGCCAGACAGTACGCTGCCCCTGTTCCTCGGA
>NW_008825155.1:2320848-2325939 GCF_000699105.1 Pygoscelis adeliae | reverse complement strand
CAGGTCCCTCTGCAGAGCCTTCCTACCTAGATTTTTTTTTCCTTCCTAGCTTAGATTTTGGACTACAATGTTGCCTAAAAATGAGACGAGAGATGACTAGCATTCTTGTGTTGTGTTACTCCAATGGCCCTGTGGATGATGCTGCACGTCTGAAGATAGTTTGCTTCCAATGGACAGTTGCATTCTCAAAACTTGCTTTTGGAAGAAGAGGGGGCTCTGGCACTGCTATACAGATTCTGAGGTGATTTCAGTCTAAACCAGGGAGAAAAATAACTTTTGATATCTGATTTTAGGACTGTGATAAGTCTTGTGTCTGCTTTACAGGCCAAGAGCTAATAAATGTCAAGTGTTATAGCCAGTGAAAATATCATGGAATGAAACACAAAGAAACAGTCCACAAATACAGTTTAATTTTCTGTTTGATATTGCTGCCCCTTGTTTTCCTTGAACACCAGCACTTGGAAACTCTTCATCTCACCTTTTCTTTCACATGATGCCTGAAGAGTTCAAAGTCACCTAGGAGATGTGACATGCCGAGTTCTTATTCACTTTATATTTTTACATGGACATCTCCATCCTTTTGTTTCCAGATATCTAAAGCTATATCCTTCAAAAAAGGGAGAGAGGAAAGACTGTTTGACTAAGTTTGGTTTTTTTTTTTAATATTTTTTTTTCTTTGAGAAACAAATTTCTGGGACTTCATTCTTTCAGTCCTCTAGAAAGAAAGACGACAGCTGCCAATAGAAGGTGACTCATAAATGCAAATGACAGGCTTGCAGAAGCTAGATTTGGACACAAAAAAAATGACACTGTCTTACAGTCGGAATGAAAGGTGAACCTATTTTTTTTACGTAGTTTGCTTTATTTCTTTAAAACCCTGCATAAAATGAGATTACTTGTTCTGTAAGTAGAAAGCAAAAGACAATAATATCATTTCTTATTTAACACATTAAGGTGAGGTGGAAAAACTTGGTTCTCCAGTCACAAATGTTTTTAGTTGCCTAATTCACCAAGACACCAGTGAGAACCAGGAACTGAAATCCTACTGAGGGTCTGGGTCTCTGTTACTGTGGTGGCTGGAATAACTAATGATACCTTGGAATAGATGACTGTTTGAAATGTTAAGAATTAAACAGCTCACAGGAGAACTGATTGTGAACCCGTTGCTGCAGGGGATTTCACTGTGTGTTTTCATGTTTTGTTGGTTTGGGGTTTTATCTGGAGGGGGAGGAGGGAAGGATGGAACAGTTTAAAGAAAATGGGTAAGTGGAGAAAACAGCTGTTTGGAGATTTTTTTAAAGCTGTTGAATAATTCAATTTGATTTTCTGTGGGAATAGTGAATGAGGCCGTGCCTTTTTAATGTAAAAATAGGCAAGTTCAGTTGAGCTTGAACAGTGCACTTGAAGGGAGTTTAGATTGCTTATTTCTATTCTAGCCAAATCATCAGTATTTAAAAGCAATTTAAGAACCTGCAGTCATAATAGTCTATTTACTTAAGAAAAAAAAAAAAGAAATTAAATACGACATTTTGTTTAATAAGTAGAAAGTATTTTATTTAATTGCAGAGCAGTTGCCCTCGATCTAGAGACTGCTGATAGGGTACTTGCATAACTGAGGCTATAAGTCTATGCTAAAAATCCTTTGTATATATAGATATTTTTATATATTGTGCTGGTAAAGTACTCTCTAAACACATATGGCTGCGTTGACAAGACAGTGAGTTGCATCGCTATGATGGAAGTAGCACTGCTGTCCCTTGACCAAGTTTGACCAACGCAATCAATTGGCTGTTAAGTGCTTCCTTGGGGACCTCTGTCCATGCAGGGTCACATCGCTGGTCAGCGTAGGCAGGCAAGCAGAAAGAGAAACATATCTGAGACTCTGGATTAGAACTCAAGCTAAACTGAGAAAAATATTTTTCACTGCTAATTTTCCATCAAAATTCAGAAGATGCATATGTTTTGATTTGCACCTAAAAAACCCAACAAACTCTCAGTTTTGAATTGTAACTCTTGATTTTTTTTTAAAGCTTTTCTCCTGCCTGTTGTATGGGTTTGGGTTTTTTAGTTTTCCTTTGGGAGCTTTCCTTCCTCTTCCTACTCCATTGTCCTATATTTATCTTCTATTCTTTTCTACCAAGTAATATAGGAAAGAGTTTTTGAAGGGCAAAGCACAGTAAAACTTTTCTATTTCCTGTGAGTAGTGAGACTATCATTTGATATGAGATACAGATTTTTGTTTCATACCGTCTTGACCTTCTGCCCCTCCCTTCCAAAAAAAAACCCCAACCCCAAACAACCCAAAAAACCTGCTGAAATCTTTACTGTGAATTGTTGGTTGTACATATGGAAGGAGGAATGGTATTAATCAGCTTTGCTAGTCATCTAGAATTGAAGCAATAGTTTGTTCCTGTACTAATGTAAACTGCTTGTCACCATAAGGCTAGGTCCTATTGCTATCTATACACCGCTTTTTTTTCAAAGTACTTGAAGGCAGAACTTAGAACTTTGGTCCTCAGGAAGTGAAAAAGAAGAAAGTGAATTTGCTATCCAGCAAAACAGCAGTATCTCTATGAAATAAACAGGCATCTCCAGAAAACCCATGGTCTACTGCATTTCCTGCCTACCAGTCTTTCAATATCGGCCACTAAAAGCTTTAGGGCCAGATTAAAAAAAAAATAGTAATTGAAAATGCAGATCACTGCATAAACAACATGCTTGTGCAGTGCCATGTCTAATTTGTGCATGGAATTAGTGTAATTGCCAGTGGAAGCTGGGTAATTGGGTGTGGAAACTATGACTGTGATTTCCTCATCTGCAAAAGCTGCAATGAAAATGGGTTGCGCTTGATTTACTTAAAGTGGCCTTTTCCACAATAGCCTACCCTTTGGTGCAGATGACCTCAGTGGGACCGATCACTCTTTGCTGTGGCAGCATGCAGTTTCAGAAGTCCAAGGATAGCACAGTGGGTCTGGAAGAGACAACTGAGTATCGGAGAGGTTTTCCTCCAAACAGTCAGTGCTGTTCAACCAGCAGCTGCTCTGTTCCCTCCTGATTTTTTGCACACATGCTCCCAATTGAGAGAGAGAAAGGTGTTTTCTTGAGGAACTCCAAGCTGTGTAACTTTTCACCTGTGAACGATGTTAGCAGTTTGATGCTTCCTATTGAACAAGAATGAAGACATACATCAGCGTGTTGCTGCTCTCTCACCTGGCAGTTCTTATAGGGACTAACCCTCTGGGGAGGAGCACGGCAGGGGTTTGCAGGGGCACTGGGGGTGATTACGGGGGGTTTCCTGGGTGCAGCGGCATCAGGCTGCCGTTTGTGTGCCATCCCGTGTTTCCAGCGCTGCTGTGGCTGGCCGGGCTGACCTGTGCTTTGTACAGCCGACGGCAAGGATTGCATTGAATTTGTGCCTTTCTTTCTGCCAGGTGTAGGTTTCCTTGTCACTTTCCTAGTTTGACATGAGCAATCGCTTTGCTTTCTGCATACAGAGGGAGGAAGGAACAAGAAAAACTGGGAGGAAACAAACAACAAAAACCTCTTTGGCTCTGTCTTTGACTCCAGAGCGTCTGCCTTTTCCTGGCAAGATCGGTATCGGTGAACCAGAGTTATTGCTTCTTCATCTGTTTCTTCTCAAGTAAAATGTTCTGGCTCATTTTGTGCTGATATTTTCTGCACCTTTTCAAACTGTGCTAGAAATTTAACATGGAGCTAACACTAAATAACATGTTTTCTCTGTGAAGGAAATTAAAGCCAAAGGACCTGAGTTCGTTCTTTGGGAAATAATGTGACATTTTCTTTTTCAGCCTGGTTTTGCTTTAATCATCTTCTAAAATGCTTAACATTCTTTTTTCCGTTGAAGAAGAAACTAGTTTAAAAAGAATAAGGATAAGACAGTTTTTATGGAAAGATTTTACTGGTTTAATGACATGTCAGTTACAGCTGAGTAGTCTTTAATAGTTAGATGCATTTGTGCAGTGATAATCCCTTTTAAAATGATGGGAAGCTCATTACTTAGAGCTGAATTTTATTTTGGGTCATCACAAGTAAATCTGTAGAGCTGATACCTTTTCACGCTGGCTGCAACTTACCCCAGAAAAAGGAGAGGCCACTGTCTGGTAGCTGTGTCTTGGTATTACAGCTTCACTATTCAAAAAAATCATGACAGGTTTTACGTTCATGAGACTTTTTCCAGATGAAAGATGTATATGTTTGTCTCTGCTTCATGAGATTTTTTTAAAAATCATAGTTCCTATCTTTTTGACACAAATGGGAAAGCAATCTTTTTTAATTTCAAAGAAGCGCACATAAGCCCCTGCTGTAGTGTCAGATAACTCTTTAGTACAGCAGATATTCCAAGACCTCTGATAATATTGAGGGAGCTTTCTCACAGTGAAGCTACATGCAATGTTGCTTCCCCAGTCACCCTCCACTATCAGGTATGTGTTTTCTGTGAGCATGGTGCAAATAGCATCAGTGTTGTCCTTTACAAATTAGGAAGTGGCTTTCATTAGTTTTTCTGACAAATTTAATTTTACTAAGTTCAGTACTAACAGAATTTCTTTCTTTGTTTCAGTTTGGGGCCTTCAAATGTACACATTAAACTTTCTCTGCAGTGGAAAAAAAAAATAAGGGAAAGCCCTTGGAGAGCTGAGTTTACTGCAGTTTATAAACTTTTTTGGGGGTCTCCTGGGCTTAGTGCAGTTTGTGGGGCAGAAGAGTTGCAGCCCTTGGGCACGTCATCTCTTTCATTTGGGCTTTCCTGGTTGTGTGTGTTTCTTAGTGAGGCAAATCTTTCTGTGAAGGAAATTGCAGGCAATAATTCATGATGTTCTGCTGCTTTCCACTGGCTAAAGATTTGGTCCTCAGAGTGCATCACCCCGGTTGTAGGAATTTCTCAGAATGTCTTGCCTTCCCTGAACAATATCCCCAGCTGGTGGAAATTATCAGTACTCCAGTGGAAACCTATAGAATGATACCAGTTTGTCTCCTCTCTCTTTAATCTCTTTGGGGAATACACACTGCTAGTGGTGCTTATGGTACAACACTGAGCTACTCGATTAACAGCAAGCCAAGGGAAGGGCTAAT
>NW_008825155.1:2313915-2320698 GCF_000699105.1 Pygoscelis adeliae | reverse complement strand
TTTATTGAAGAAGCAGCTGAGGATAAAGGTGGTAGGTGACATGATGAGAATATTTTTCTTCCATAAGACCTACTTATTCAGTTGCTTGGGTAGCTCAAAGGCAGAAATACAGAAATACCATTCTCCCTGAGAACAGGTGTTGAACAAGCAGAAGAGATGGTGGGAAAAAATTGTATGTGCTTCCCTGGAGGCACATGTGTCAAATGTAAAACATAAGTCAACGGGAATGGAATATAAAGCTTCATTCCATACCTGTGTCTTGATAAATGGATGACTGTAAGTGTAAGACAAATTAGTTTAGTAGATGGGTCAGTGAACTGGTGACAGGGCTGAACATTTTTGTTAGTAATAATTCAGGAGGATTCTCTGCCATAATAAATGAATCCATGATATTTCTCTAGTGTTTTTGGGGGGTAATGGCTTGCAGGTGAGAGAGGTATGGAAGCAATGTCCAGCTTTGGGGCAAAATTCAGATCTCTCAAACCCCTTCTTAGTCGAGGCCAAGGGCAGATTGGTTTGCTGTAAGGTGAAGTTTAATAAGGTTGAGTAGAAAGATCAGTGTACTAGAATTTGGGAATGCAATGCTGGAAAATAAGAAATGTGGTGTAAGTGGGAGAGAGGTGCTTATTTGGCTGTAGGTTTGCATTCAGAAATAAAGTGTTTCTTTTGTAGGAAAGGAGTATCTGAGGGTGGAGAAATAATTTTCAAGCTGTTGAGTGCTTCTGAAATTAAATCTGTAAACCAGTGTTCTAGTGCTCCCAGATTATCTGTGACTTGCCAGAGCTTCAAGTCTGGATCCATTGTCAGACTTTAAGGGATGAATCTTGCCCATGGAGAGCTTGGGAATCAATACTTCTGTATTTGTAGGAAGGAACTTGTATGATGTTAACATGCTGTGGAATAACACCCAGAAATCCTGAAACCCCAAAGTTTTCAGTCTAAAACATTTGTATTACAGAGTCTGAACTTCTGAGAAGAAGGAAACAAAATATGTTTCCTCCATCTTTCACTGTTGCATTGATACAGCTGATGAAACAATACATTTCTCTGCAGTGTGTTGAGAAGAACAGGCCATTTTTCTATGCTACACCCTTTAGGTAGAGTCGTTAATTTTGTTGATAAGCACTAACAGTAATTTTTTAAAGTTATAGGAATTTTGAAAATGACAGTTAATACACCACTTTCCATTTTTAACAACCTTAAGTGATATGGCAAAACCAACAGGGAGATTGGGATGTGTGGGCTAGATCCAGGCTCAAGATGATACCCCATAAGGAAATTCTCCTTGCCCCTGTGTGTTGGTCTGCTTTTGTTTAATGTAGGAGCTGGGGGTTCGGCCCAAAGCATAGCTAAAGGAGATGAAGGAAGTGACGGAGAGACAGACAAAGGAGCTTATGCTTTTTTAGAGATCGAAGATACTCTCACTAGTGGAAATGAGCAAACCAGTGCTCTTTCTTATCATTATGTCTGGAAGTCCAAAAGGACATCGGATTCCATAGGAAGATTTTAACCATCATTGTTCCACCTGGAAGACAGTACTAGTCAGATGTCGTAAAAAATGGTCAGTGATTTGGGTGCTGCAGTTCTGGTAACGGGCTTCCACCCAGTAGCCTTTTGTTCTTGGTTTTGCCCTCTGCTGAGAGAGGAAGTCAGGAACTGACTTGGCTTTTTCACTCCAAAAAGACTGCATGAAAACCCCAAACTTAAATAGTTTATATATAGTAAAATGAGACTATCTCCCCCTACATCCCACTTGACAGTGAAGGAGGAGGAGAAGGAGGAGAAATGAAGATAAAGGTCACCAGTCACTTGGGACTACTGTGCCTCTCCTACACTTTCTGCCAAAGCCTTGAGGATGTAGGCAGAGGGCAGCTTAGGTTTGTTATCCTTCAAATAATAGGATCTTAGTCACACATCTTAGTGGGTTAATAAGATTTTTGTGCGTTGGTTTGTAATATGCTTTGACTTCCCCCTCCTTTTGAGTTAGCTTCCTAATAAAATGTGTACAGGGGGAAAGAGGAGATGTTAAGTCCAAGTTACCATCCTGCCCCTTAATTTTAAGAGATGAACCCTCTGCAGGAGATAGGCATGTGCCTTTCTTTGTATTTTATAACTAGGAGGCAGCTAAAATCTAGCAAGTTCTCTTCCTAACAGATAGGAAGGACCCCAGGTCAGAATGTCTTGTAATTACAGTGTCTTGATTGTTTTATCCTCCTTTTATTCTCTTTTATCCTCCTTTTATCCCCCTCATCCTTCCTTGTCTTGCTCAGAGTCCTGAAGGGGTGCAGCTCCTATCCCTCATTGCTTGGTGGAAAACCTCCACCTGTTCCACCATATCTAATCTCTCCCCCTTTTCCCCTCCAGCATGGTTAAAAAATATAGCAAGAGAAATATGAGACTGGAGTTTGCAGGGGGGAGGCAAAGGTATAGAGGGCAATGAGGGCCTTTTTAAAGAACAAAAACCTTGGGATTTTTTTTTTTTTAAAACTTGAGGGGACTGTCATTTTGGCTACAGTGCTGCTGAAAGTATCTCAGGACTAATACCTTCCCTAAAGATATTTAGCATTAATAATATCTTGACTTATATAGTAGTTATAAATAGTATGGCCCATTAAAAGATGGAATCGTCCGTTTCTGTCAGACTCCTTCCCAAAGGCATGGGAATGTGAGCTGAATATGCTTTGAACCCTGTGGGGGTAAATATCAGATACACTCCTCATGTGTGTGTATGTGTGTATATATATATGGAGGGTGTAGTTTAATACAAACAGCTGTCTTTGCACTTCAGTCAGTGGTGAGTCTGCAGCTGGTGCAGATAACTTGTGAGCTAGCCCATGTGCAGCTGATTTGATCTTTTGACTGGAGGTTCAGTAACAGGTTTTCTGTCCTGCATGGTTCTATCTTTCCTCCAGTCCTGTTACACCCTTCACCTTTTTCTATGTGTGTGTGGCTGTGCTCTAAATAAGATCAGGAGAATGAGAATAATCGAACAATTTTGTCTGGAGGAAGTTTCCCTGATCAGGTGGATATGTCTCCCCATCACAATACTAATTTCAGGCTTCTCAGATGATGGACTATGAATTCTATCTTGTGACCAGGGACACTTGCATTATTTTGACGTAATAGACACAATTTTAGGCTTTCTAAGGGGATATGACCATGCAGCTCCATTTTAAAGTTTGTGTGATCTGCTTCTTGAGGAAGTTTTAATCAGTGCTGCAGGTCAGCAGATGTTCTCAGTTTCCCAAAGTGTTGTTTTGCCAGTACTGATTTCATGGGGATCCTAGGTGGAGTGTAGCAAGAGGTCCCACTCAGTGGGTGCAGCTTTCCAAGGTGAAAACCTTATGCATTGTTGTTTTATCAATGCTTGTGTTTGTTACTGGGGTTGCCCCGGCTGGCTGTCAGAGTTGATGATGCCAATGGGAGCTTGTTCATCTTTAGCTGGTGGCTGTAAATTGGGGGGGGGATGAGAAAAAGAAACAACCCATAATTCATGTTTTAATGAGAGATTTTTTTGTTTGTTTCCCAAAAGAACTGGGGGAAGGATCTTGCTTTGAATATATCTTGCTTCCTTTAACAAGTTGTTTTTGACTAAGTCCTCCTCTCTTTGCTAAAATACAACAAGTTTTTGTTCTGACAGCATCAACCTGTTCTACAGAATATAGAGCCCCAGTGAGAATAGACCTTTAACAGGAATTTATATCCCAAGTCTGAAATGTGCACTTTATATCTGTTATGTTCCCTGGGTGCCTGTTAAGGGATTACTTACATCTTAACCATCCTAAGTTTCTTTCCATAAACAAATGAGACCTTTGATTCTGAGGTTCAAGGAATATGCTCAGATGAAACATGGTTTAACAGCTCTTTAGGGAGAAAGAGATAAGGTGGGAAAGTGAAGAATTGATGACCTATTAACTGTTTCAATTTCCCACCTTGAATTATTGACAACATGTGACATTACAACCTTACAAATTACTGTCTATAAACAGCTCGGAAAATATGACCTTTGCATTACAATTGGTCTCAAGATGCCTTCCAGCTTATTACAAACAGCTGCTGCTGGCAGATTTTGTTGCAGCTGGAGTGGGTGAAAGAATGCAAGGAACTGAAGAACTTTTCTTGTATCATCAAATCTCAGATGACAAAATGTACTGGGTGATGGCTGAAATGTCTCTTTTTGAGACTGGGCTCACTCCTCTGGAGTTTTGGGGTCATCTAATTTTTGGTAATAAAGACATCCAATTAGTTAAGGTGAGTTGTCCTTACGTTCTGCCCTCTTTCTAGAGCAAGTGGCGATTCTGTTCATAGGTACTAGAAAGCCCTATGTTACTCTAATTCCTCCCACTTCCTTGGCTGTGGTGACCAGTGAGTGCAAGCTGAATTGATGGTTTGTCTCATTTGTTCATGCAAACCAAGCGCACTAAGTTCTTGCATTGTTTTATTGTTCATGTGATTAACACAAAAACTGAAATAAGTGTTGTGCTGAATTTGGCCCTGAGATTTCTGCTGATTTGGGAGAAGCTGAGAACAAGGACTTTATTTTGCATCTTTTCTTCTTAGCGCTATTGAGGAGTAACAAGTGACCAAATTAGTGTTGGCAGCCAGAGAGCTCATAAGGCACTTTCTGAATCCTAGGCCTAAGCCAAATTAATTTCTAATTTAACTCCGTGAACAAAGGGTTGCCATAAGATGAGACCTACCACGTTTGTCTATGGAGTGATGCATTTTATTGTCATTTGTTAGTGTAAGATGCATAGGGAGTGATAGAAAAGTGTTTTCAGGGGAACCGGTATTTGGAAGAGTAGATGTCCCCAACACAGTGTAATGAAACACTGTGCTGAATAAAAATCATCTTTGCACCAAGCTTGTTTGTTTTTGCAGTTTCTGGGAAACATACCTTGTGTCTCTTAGTATAGTGCTGTTCATCACTGACTGAAGAGCAGTTGAAAAAGTGTATGTTCCCATCTGTGTTGATGCGAAAAGACAGTGGGATTACAGGAAGGGGAATAGACAGCTTGAATTTGACTCATGCCCTGTTAGAGCTAGACAAGGTGGAAGCTGTGATTTAAAGTTAGAGCAGGTCAGGACCTTATGAAGTCCATCTTTCCATGTATTAGAGGACAGGGAAGAGTGATTTCAAGAATGAAGACCTAGGAGTTCATCAGAGCAAGTATTCCCTCCCTGCCTTCTGTAACAAACTCTCTTAAACTCTGCATGCTTGATGTGTGTAATAAAACCAACCTACATCACAGAGCTGTTGTTAGGAGTGATCAATTAATGTTTTCAGGGCACTTTTGGGACCTAAAGATGAAAGGCACTTACGGTCATAAGTTTCACTACCCGTGCTGCCCCAGGATGAAAGTTTTACTTTAAAGAGTCAATTTCTTCCCTGGGGTGAGAGGGAGGCAGTCTGTTATTCAAGGACATCATCCCTATCGCTGTTGTAGTTGCCTTGTGGCCATGCAACATCACTCAGTAATTCTGTCAAGTAGTATATTTTGCTTGTGACAGAGCCTAAACACTGATTTATTGCTTGAATACACACTGCTTTCATGAAAGTGATTTGTTTAAACAACAGTAAAGTGCTAAATAAATTATTCATTGCATGCTAATTTTTCACTTTTATATCTGTAGTGAGCTCCAGGATAAGCAATCTGGGTACTGTATATACCACATGAATCCCAGTTTTTTGGTTGTGTGTATCTCCCCACCCCCAGTCTTCCCCCAGGACATGGTTCCTTTCCCAAGGAAAGACCTCTAGTTTTAGCCTTTCTCAACTTTGTTGCCTTTTGTGATATTTTTCCTCTTCATTCTTTCTTCAGACAGAATCGGGTGAATTATGTTCAAGTGGAGGCTTGGATTACAGGTTTGGGAAATACTGTGTGTGTTTGGAGTTTATGGGTGTTTTTATATCCTTCAGAAACTTCTGGGTCTTAACCAGGAAGGCACCATCATAAATATAGCTTGCAAAGTAGGATCCTAATGGCTGAGTGGCATGTTTTTGTAGTCTCTTCTCGCATGCTCCCTCTTTTTCCGAGTGTTGTATGCTGCTCTCTTTGTGCTGCCAGTGGCTGTGCAGGAGCACTAGTTTGCACATAAGATCAGGTGTCTGAGAAACTCCTCAGAAGCAAGTTTTTACTTGTAGATATGCAGGCTTTCCAAATTTGCTTCAGAAATGGCTTTTCAGCACTTAAAATCTTTGTCCCTTGGCAAAGCCCGGAGCCTCCTGAATGTCTCTGAGTGTTTCAATAGCAAGCCTGAGAGCAGGCCAGGCGCAGAACAGCTTAGTGCTTTTCTCCAGTTGACCCTTTCACCCTTTCTGGGTGTCCACTCTAAATTACTGGCAGTAACTGCATGTTTAAGCAAGAGCTGCTGATTGACAGTGAATATAATAGGGAGTAAGAGAAGAAATTTCCTTCCAAGCAGTTTAGGGCTTCACCCTCCTTTGGTTTTAATTCTGAAATAATCCCCCAAAGGCCTATGTGGGTATTCAGTAAAATGAATAAACAGAAGACTGCATTTCCCTCTTGAAACATGCACAGAGCTCTCATGCTAATGGCTTTTAAGCATCAATGCAATTATAGTGTGTAATCGATTCTCTCTATACCAACTTTTGTCTTCTGAAATGAAACCTTCTCTCTGTCTTAACTATTTGCCTTTGTATTAAAATATTTCAAGACGACAGGCAGGTTTTTTTCCTTGTTTTTGTCCTCCTTCCCCTCTTTCCTGCCTACTTCTGCCACTGGAAGAAAATCTATTATTACATTTACTTTGGAACCTGAA
>NW_008825155.1:2312384-2313866 GCF_000699105.1 Pygoscelis adeliae | reverse complement strand
CAATTTCCTTTTACTCCTTTTAATTTATCGTGTTTGAGTTTGGTTTTTAGTTCATTAATCACATATGGAGCTGCTCAGAAATATTTCCATGAAACAGATTCTCACTGAATGAAAGGGGAATTTGTGAAAATGGATTTCAATGTTGGAAAAAGGGCTCAAAGCAGGGAGTTAATTCCCCTTTATAAGTTATTCAGCATGTCAGTGGCTAAGGTGTTTTTCCAAAATGTGGTAGGCCTAGGTTTGGGTCCCTTTCAGAGCCAGGAGAGGCAGTAACTCAGTGTCTTGACCTTTGGGCTTTAGCTATTACAGAAACACAATTTTCTTCTCTCTGCTTTGGTGGTGGGTAGTATTTTAAATTCCTTTTAGACCGTAACGAATTTCTGTTTCATCCTGATGACAAGCATGAAGACAGGGGCTACCTTTAAAAGATTTGAGGGAGGGAGAGGCCTCATTTTGCCTCTCTTTATTATAATTCATATTGTTGTCTCCTCTAAAAGTTGTCACCATGCCAGGGACCCCTGTAAGCTGAGTATAATAGAAACTGCCATACATCTTGCTCTACTGATTGAATTATACAAGACTAAGAAAGTAAATACTAGTATCCATGTTTGGCAAACATTGAATTTCTTGCCTATGGGTGATTTTTGTAGATACCAAAAATATGAATAACTATAAACAGATTTAGACAAATTCATGAGGGCTAAAGCTACCTATGGTAGCTATAAGAACAAAAGGATTGTCATACTGGACCATATTCCTTCTCCAACAGTAGCTAAAATTGCATGCCTGGGAAAACTTGCACAAACATTATGCTAGATATATTTTTATTTATTTAATGGACCTTAGTGCACATCTCTTCCCTGAACTTCTCCTGTCTCCCCTTGAACCGATGTTAAGTTTTCGGTATCCACAAAATACAGTGGGAAGGAATTTCCAAACTCATGTATGTGTAGTATTTTGAACCTCCCAGTTTCACCTGCTGTCCTAGGTCTTGCGTACTGAAAAACAGTGAATTCAGGACACTCGTGACTTTACAGATGTCTTTCGTATCTTCTTTGTTGTCCCTTTCTTGGATTGAGAGTTGGAGCAATTTCGCACTAAAAAAAGGCCATTCTACATCTTTGATCATCCTTGCTTGCTTTCTCCGATCCTTTTATTATTAGGCACGATAGTGGCAATAGTTTTTGAATTAGGAAGAGTATAATCTGATTGCTGAAAGTTAATAAGGGGAAGAATCACCCTGTACATGGACAATTTTTAATGCTTTCTCTCTAAACTTCTGCTATCGCCTCCTGTCACAGATGGGATAATGGGCAATATCAGACCTTTTTTCTGTCCATTGAAGGATGCAGGAAAATTAAGGGATTTTTACTTTATGGATTCTTCATAACAAAGACCGTGGTGAAATGGGGAGTTGGTAGTCTAGCTGTGTAACAATGTGGCTTTCCTTCTCTATCATCACACTTTTACCCTTCCTTTGCC
>NW_008825155.1:2308070-2312338 GCF_000699105.1 Pygoscelis adeliae | reverse complement strand
GCTGATCTGCAGTCCAGGTGTAAAGCAAATCACGAAGTCTTCATGTCTCCATAGTTCTCGGTACTTGCATAGTTGTTAAAGACCCTCATACTTGCTGACTGGTATAAAGTTGCTAAATAATAATATGAAGAACAAGATTTGTACCAGTAATTTGCCCCAAATAATGAGTTCTCTAGAGTTTGTCTTTTTTTATTCATGAGCAGCCTGTAAAATTCTCAGTCATGAATTATTCAGGCTTATTTGTGAATGTATTTGAAAACATTTCCTCACATAGCTGCCTCACCAAACAGCTCATTGAGAATATTCCTGTGTTCTGGTTGTGTTTCCCCCTTTTTTTCCCAGTCCTAAAGTTCTGTGCTGTATTGGGAAGGTAGAGATGAAGAAGGGAACAGATATGTGTTGCCCAATTATTTCCAGTCTTTGAATGGTGCATACTCTCAAACACTGCAGTCTAGCCTGAGAAACGTGGTTTATTAACACATAATGCATAAGAAAGCTTCAAGTTGTTTAGCCTACTGCTCAATTATATCTAACCAACAAGCTTGTGAAACCTTAATGTAGTGCTTCTTTGTTACTGACTTATGTTCCTGCGAAGTAGGTGATGGAAAGTTTAATATGGGATTCACAGATCACTGCACATTGAGGTGTACTTAAACTGTCTTGATTGTGACTGGGTATTTGTTTCTGTCTTCCCAATTAGAAGGCAGTGTGGCAGTTTCATCAGGAGCGTCTTATAAAGGATAGTTACACCATTACAATTTTTTACATAGCTATATGTATTTACAATACCTTATTAACAAAATAATGTTGTATTGAGGACTGCTTGTGTTCTGTGCCTGTGCGAGACAGTCCCTATGCCTAAATGTTTGCAGCTTATAACAATAGAGCAACCAAACTGCACATGTGGTGTTTTGAGTCCCAGAAGCTCTGGATGTGTTGCATGCTCCTTGCATGTGTGGAGAGTACCACAGGAGAGACTGTTGTGACTGCTCTTTTCTCAAATTGTGGCACATCCTGAAGATCAGGTCATAGTGTAGCGTGTGTAACTGGCACATGACTGAAACTAGAAGCTTTCTATCAGGTTATTAGTTCTAATACCAGGACTAAAGTTGGAGTTCATGAAGACCCATCTCAGTTATCCTATACTGGAAATTAATATGCTCCTAAGGCTGTGGCTTGAGACAGAAAAATCCATGGTGCTAGACAAGAAGTTAGGACAGAATAGCATACTGAAGGCTTTCATTGGGTTGCGGGGGTGGCGGGGCAACATTCCTTTTTTTTCTGGGACTTCAGTGGTCAAAAAGAGATGTCTGATCACCACACTAACAGTCTACAGGAGAAACGGATTCTCAAACTGATTCAGAAAGCTGCTGTAAGTGGTTTGCAGTCAGGTATTAGAAATATTTTACCAAATATACCATTTGCATCACTTTCAAATGATTTCAACAAAATGTTGAGTAAGGAGCAGTCTGTACACAAGTAATGCTGAGAGCTGATGGTGTGCAAGTCAGGAAAGTGGACTATTGACTAGATGTATTTTAGTTCTGTGGCTTGTCCCAGGACAGCTGCAGTCTTGACTGAAACAGATGCAATCATACATGCAAAGCATGGAAGTCTGAAAACATTAAAGCAGAGGTGCTGGTTTTGCCTTCATAAGCAAAGGCCTGCTGTGGTTTTGAAATCAGCACTTGAATCCTATAGGAACAATCTTTATGGCACAGTTTTACATGGGTCTAGAGGTAACATTGTAAAAATCAGAGCCCAAGAAGTTATAGTGAACACCTTTAAAAATTTGCTTGTGGTGTTCTGTTTGAAAAATCTCTGGATTTAATGCTCCAGATCCATGGAGCTTTAAAACTTGTCTGTTTGAATTTAGTACCCTGTTGTGCTGCGTAAAGTGGAAAGCATTTGCAGAGAGGACCTGGGGGTGGTGGTGAGAATACAGCTGATAAAATGTATCCCAGATGAGAGGAATGCTATTGTTATGAGATTGAGTTGGATTATCACAGACCACTTTGCGTAGTGGGTCTTTAATAATGGTGATCAAACCTTGAACACAATTGAACACAATGATTGTTCCAGTCCACGTCCTTGTTCAGCCTAGCTTGAATAAGTATGGACACGTTTTAACATAGTGCTCATGTAGTGTTCCCAGGAGTAAATTTGCAATTGTCAGTGAGTAGTGCGAAGTGTTACAGATATCTGACCTAGTGTGCTATTAGCTGGCTCAGGTACTGGTTTCTGTGTAGCTGTGGCAGAAGATAGCTCAGCGTGGGCTTGTTTGCTTTCTGGACACACATCGTTAGCAGCAGATAAGTTACACAGCCACAGAGTGTAGCCTGTCGCTTCCTTCCCAATGTGTTATGAACCTGATCAGCAGCAGTGTGCAGACTTTTGTTCACTACCCTCCTGGCCAGCTAGTTCAGCACTGTTTGATGAGACTGAATATTTTTTGCTAGGGGAGAAAAGTCAGGTTAAAGGTAATCCTTGCATTACATTTGGAACTGGCACTGCAGTAAAGGATGAGCTTTGGCCGATACCCTGTAGGAGCCTTGCTAGATACATTTGTAGAGCAGTTGAAAACAAGGTCAAGACAAAGATTTAAGCCAGTACTAAACCTGCATCAGAAGTGCAAGGAAGGGTGTGGTGAGACAGTGTGGACCAGTTGAATATGAGCCAAGGTAGGTCTGGGAAAAATTTAGCCATGCTTACCCTAGAATTTCTCCCAAGATAGCAAAGAGCCTCCTAGGGCCTAAACTGGCAAATTCACAGAGCAGTCTCTTCTGTCCAGCCGCTGATTTCCATCTTGAAACCTATAGATGGGCCTTCACATCCCAAGTCTTAAAAGGTAATCACAGGTCAGGAGTGATTAACAAAGTGCGTTTTTCTTGACAATGCTGTTTTGGTCTGAAGAAAACCATAACGTTGTCCAAGATGCAAATATCCTATCCTTCCTAGAATAGCCACTGGGAACTGGTTTCCTTTGGGAGATGGGGGAGCCAGGTTTAAGTACCTCTTTTGTCAGTCTGTCTTTTCCCAGGTGATTGTGCTAACCCACCAAGTCTTCTATCTGTTTCTTGCTTGCTGGGGCTTTTGCACTTTGTATAAGTAACTCAAAGAAAACATTTTTAGTGCTATACCTCGTGGTTAGTGCACTCACTGGGGATGTGGTAAACCCAGGCTCAAATACCTTTTGCTCTGAGCTATCAATGCAGAAGTGATGAAGTTTTCTCTCTCCTTCTCTTCCCTACCTGCTATGGCAGAATAACCCACTTCAACTGCTGATCCTGATGAAGAGCAGACATTCTGAAGCCTTGCATTTCTGTGCAATAGGAAGGGTTATCTGTATTCACAGCAGAGCTGGCATAAGACTGGATTTTCAGCTCCTTTTCATTGTATCTCTACTTTGCTTGTTCTTTTCTTCTTGATCTTGTTAGCTTGCATTGATTGGTAAGTGGGTAAAGAAGGGAGAAAAACACACAATCCCAGAAAACAAAAACAAAGGCAGAAATAAAAAAAAGGCGAGACAATATTTTTCATTTCATTACTGTGCTGCTTTACAGCCCCTCTTCTGACATTTAGAACAACATAATATGTATGCCTCTGTTCATTAGGTTCCTCAGTACTACATAGTGACAGCCACAGAGGGGGGAAAAAAAAAGAAGAAAAGAAAAAGAAACAATCTTAAACATGAACTAACCTTTGCAGGCTAAATAAAGAAATGAGAACAGCAAAGGAGAAATATGTTTTCTGAAAAAGTAAATATAACCAAAATCAAGGCCTTGCATAGGTTATTCAAATATTACAAAGGGGAAAAGAGAATACTGAACTCTAGGGCAGAAATAACTAATTTTCTGCCCAATGACTTGTTTGTTTTGCACATATATGTTTGAGCAGATCTATTGCTAGTATTTGAACCACAGAAAATGACAAAATGAGACTGCTGAAACTAGAGATAGGCTTAAAGATATTTGGGAGCTGATCGAGGTCCACAAAAATGAGAAAGCTTCCTATAGGAAAGGCCTGATGTGTTTTGGAAATAGGATATCTGCACCAAGTGGAGACAGATCTAAGCTATTACCCAACAACCTGGTGCTTATCTATGCTGCAGCATGGTGTCAGATACAAATACAAATTAGCTTGGAAATGTTAAATGTTAAGATTTTATCCTGAATTTACTAAGAAGCTAGGATATAGCAATATTATTTAGGGTTCTAGATGTAGCTAGTCTGCAACTAACGTGCATATTTGGGTGGGTCCAGGAATGC
>NW_008825155.1:2285959-2308018 GCF_000699105.1 Pygoscelis adeliae | reverse complement strand
ATCAAAAAGAAGTATGAGGGAATGCAGCTGGGTTTTTTTCCCCCATCAATTCCAAGAGAACTACAGCACTCTAAGATTGTGTGGGTTTTACTGAAATTTCTGGGGGAAGAAGAAAGAACAAAAGACACATTTCAGCTCTGGAAGTAAAATATTTTGATTTCTCATATTGGCACTTTTAATTTTTTTGTCATTTCATATTCTTTTTGGGATGTCAATTACAATTTTTTTTTTCTCAAGTGAGGAGATTAAAATTCTCAATGGAGTTTTCTTTCATGGAATTTTGAGATTTGTGAATTTTTCTCAGTCAAAAAAAGTAAAAATCTGAGTAATTTGTGAAAAATAATTCTCAGTCTATTTAACAGCAGTAATTACACACTGCTAATCTTAGTATTCCACAAAAATTAGCCTGATTTATAATTCTTGGGTTTTACAGATGGGGAAGGTGTTTCTTGATTCTTGTACGATCTTCTTCAAGATTACATCAACCAGTGGCAAAAAATGGGGAGAAAACCCCACTATTTTTCCTATTTGCTCTTCTGAGTTTCTATGCGTGCTATCTTCAGGTCTGCTTCTAAAACTACCAGATGTCAAAATATTCATTAGGGGAATATTCATTAGAGTCATTTACATCTCTGGTTCCTCTGGCAAGCAGAGGAGGAGCGGGCCAAGAGAAGACAAGACTTGGAAAAAGATATAAGCAACTGTCCAGATGCTTTGCAGATTCCAGGGAGGCTTGAAGCCGAGAGTGCGTGCAACTCCCATGTCGTATAGAAGGTCTCCATGCAGGCTGGTGCTGAATCTCATTGAGTTCACTGCTACCTTTCATCGGGAGAGTAGTTATTCAGAAAGGCTTTATGTGCACACCCCTTCCTCTTCCTTTTTATGCCCCCCCTTAATTTTTATTTATTTGTTAAGTAGGGGATTTATAGACCCATTCAGAGGGTGCTGTGAGGTATGGCAGTGGCACGGTTCTGTATCTGGAGCAGACAGCTGCCCTGCTGTCACCGATAAGCATTCCTGGGAGGGTCGAGATTGAAATTTAGCACTTATAAAGCCCTAATTGGTGCAAGCCTTCCTGAAGCATATGTACACGCTCCAGCTCTGCCATCTGACGCCTCGGCAGGCGGCTGGCGCTTTGCCCGTTGACCGCCTCTTCAAAGAGGGACCCTCCAGGCTAGAGGGAGGTACCTCCTGGATGGCAGTGGGGTTGTGCGTTTTGGGGGACAGAGGGGATATCCATGTCAGGGTGCCCTGGGGAGCGGAGGAGGGGTCGTGGCTGTTGTGTGAACAGCCCCCATCGTAGCGGGGGATGCATGTTGTCCTCTGGGCCCTGGGCCAAGGCAGGAGTCACTGTGGGGCTATTTCAGGGGGACATGCCACTCACTGGGTTGGGGTCACCGTGGATCGGTCCCCAGTTGCCACAGGGTGGGTGTTGCTGGGGGACACGGTGGGGTCTGGGGTTGGTGGTCAGGGCACCTGGAGGGGCCTGGGGGTGGCTTGCTGCTGTGGGGCCATGGGGCAGGGCTGATGGGGGAAAATCTGAGGGAGCCACTGAGGACATTGGGACCCGGGGACAGACTGGGGGGTCATGGAGGAGTTCAGGGCTGGGCTGGGCCTGGTGCTGGGGAGGAGCTTTGTGGGAGGCCCTTGGTCTCTGCTCAGGGAGCCTCAGGGCTGCCCTCAGCACTGCTGTGACCGTACCCCACATGCACCTCAGGGCGAGGGGCAGCGTGGGCTGGCGACTCACCCATGGGGCAGCAGGGCAGGGCCTTGCAGCCAGGGCCTTGTCCCACACCCAGCCGGGGAGCAGGGCAGGCTGGGGGCAGCCCTGGGCATCAGGCATCTCCCTGGGGACATTCTTCCACAGTCTTCATTTCTCTGTGGAGCCGTTTGTGCGGTACACTGAGCTACAAAGTTGGGGTGTCTCCCCCCCGCCTTGTCTTCTGCCTGATGGGGTTTGCTTTTTAATAGCCTGAGTTTGCAGCCAGTTATTTATGGATAGCAGAATGAGGCTTTCATTTTGGATGCAAAGCAGTAAGTGGGCATAGTGGGAGGTGGGAGATTAAAATGGGAGCAGATAATAAGGGAGGCTGCTTGTCTTCTGGAGGATATTTGGTGATGGTTGGCCCTGGTAAACCACTGTTTTTTCAGGTGCCTCTCCTGTCTCCCTTATCAGCTGCACATGACTAGTGTTCATGCAGATAGGAAATGCTTTGGGCAGCCTCTCTCTGTGCTATGAGGGGTTTAACAGAGTTGTGCTGTAGAAACAGATGTCTGTCAGATGCGTGTGCTCTGTCCCCTGTGCCTTCCTCTATTGCAGTAACTATGTGCTCGCTTATGTCCTCAGCTCCCGCATTGCCATGCTTTCTGCTTTGTCTCACCTGCTGAGCATACTGGAAAGAGCCAGTTCCTGGTGTGGCTGGTTTGGAGCTATTGGTGTGTAAGAGGTAGGATGGCTCTTGCCTTCGGAAGTGGCAGTAGCGAGGTCTGTTCTTCTCCCCCTGGTGCAAGCAGCCACGTGGCCATTCCTCTGCCAGTTTGCGCAGAGCTTATAGGGTCTGAATTACCTCCAGTCCTTTGCTGCTCTGCCAAATTGATTGAAGTTGGTGATGTTATCAAGGGAGCGGGGGGATGTGTATTAGTGAGCCTCATTTCTTAGAAACCCAGGCTGAAAATAGTAATGTAGAGGTATATAGATCAGGATTTTTGTCAGATAAGAAGTGTTGTACCTTTAATTTACTGCAGTTTTAATGGGATAGAGAGGAGGATAAGATATACAGTGACCTGGCAGGGAGAGATGCAAAATATATTTGTAGCAATATTAATGGTCTGGTAGTTTATGTCCCCAGTGTAGGTCTTGTTAAAGGAGCCCATCATCTTGAAAGTCAGTAATTTATTTTTTTTTTAAGATACTAACAAAAGAGCAAGCTGAAATGTTTTTCTGGAAGTTCTTGCTAAAATTGCTTTCTTCCCCCTGTTAAGATAATTTTATTCTAGAAGTGTCTGTTTTAGCAGATGGGAAAAGCTGTTTATCAAAAGAGCTAATAAAACTCCTAAACATGGAAACACTTCCATTCTGGCTAAATCTAAACCTTTTCACTGAAGTCATAGAAATGTTGGTTGTTAGAGATATTTGGAGGTCCCTAGTTCAACCTCTTACTCAAAGCAGGGTTATCACCAGCTATAGATCAGGTCAGCCATGACTTTGTCCAGCCAGGTCTTTAAAACCTCCAAGGATGCAGGCTTTACAGATGTTTGGGGTAGCCTGTCCCATTGTGGAACTATTTTCCTTATGGAGATTTTTTCCTGATATCCAGCCTGAGTCTCCCAGGCCAAAACTGGTGATCATTTCTTGTGTTATATCATCTGCCAGAACCAAAAAGAGTTTGACTGGAGACAGGCCAGTGGGTTATTTGTGCACCACAGCTGTGAAAAAGATCAGCAGTTTCAGTGCTTGTGAAACAGAGCAGAAAATAATCACTATTTCTACTGCATACAGCAGATCTCATCTTGTATCCTGAAACATTGTCTAGTATGTCAGCTCCTTCCCACTGCACGCTGCCTCCTGGGCTTAAGGGAAGAACCTGTTGGCGATATCACGCAGAGGAGCTGAGCAAGAAAATTGGCTGATTGGCTCAATGTACATCTCTGCAAATACTTTCCATGTCAGTTTAGGCAAATGCTTTTAACAATTCATTCAATAATGTTAAGCACCCATTAAAGGAATCCTAAGCCCTCCCTGGGGTCATTTCAGTTCTATGAGATTGTAATTGTTTGAAACTAACCATGATTTCTTCTTTTGCCTTCAGGTTATTCTAATTCTGACAAAGCTGTATGACTACAACCTGGGAAGCATCACAGAGAGCTCTCTTTGGAGGTATGGAGATAAATTGAGTTAATAATTACGACCTTACTTAAATAGGAAGAGCCTGATACAATTCTTTTATTGAATTTAATTGGATTTTTTTAATTGTGCTGGAAGGTTTGTAGCTAAACCCTCTCTCTCTCTCTCACTTCTATTCTTTCATACTCAAGGACAAAGAGCCTGAAGACTGATTGTCTTGTTTCAGCTAGATAATGTACCTCAGGAACCTGCTATCATTTGATTTCCCCTTTCCCATCTTATTCAGAATCAAGTCAACCAATTGGTTTATTTTTAGGAGAACTCAACAGCCTTAAGTCCTTGTTTATAATGAAGGATCTCATGGCTGTCTACTGCCCAAATGATCCTTATGAAAAGTCAGTGCTACTACGGCTCGGGGGAATACCTGTGAGCGAGTATTCAATGTCTGTTTATTCAGAACTGATAGTATTAGTACCAGATAATTGATTTCCACTTGTGTGATGCTGACTTACTAGACTGATTGATAGGGAATGTCTTGATACTTTCATGATTTCAAAGCATATCATGCACTCTGTGAACCAAAGGAAAAGAGTTCGGCCATGGTCTATTTCTTAAGGCTCTTATTTGGATTCAATGAGAGCAGATGGTGCCTGTTTTTCTCTCTCTGAAAAATGGATCTAAGGGGTGTTTACTTCATGTGTCCCTGGTGGTACTTTCATGAGCTGTACTGAATGAAAGGGAGGTTTCCTCATGGTTCCATCTGTGAAACTTTGGTGGGAAGTCTAGGGGTTTTTTTATGCAGGTCATTGATGGAGGTGGACAGGCTACCATCTTGATACAAGAAAACTTTGGGTATTTGAAACTAAAACTTCTTGTTAGGATGAACTTGTTTTGATAAACTTTTTTCATTTCCAAGGAAGAATTTTGGGTCAGAAGTAGAACAAATAACCTTTCTGTTCAAGGAATTGAGCAGGGTTTTAAGACAATGACAGAGGAGGGATTTGATATGAAGTATATTCTGAGCTCAGGCTAGTGCTCTACCCACTGGCCTGAAGAAATAAAACAAACAAAAAAAAACCCCTAACACAAAAACCCAAAAACCTAAAGAAATGCAAAACTTCTAGGATTTGTTATGAACAGCAACAGGAACACTCAAAAGTATTAGTATTTTGTGGGGCTGAATAAACGGTTTCTCATCCTGCTGTGGGGGTATAATCAGGTCTTTCCATTTCATATATGTTGCCACTATGGCTTGAGATCAAAAGTAATCCTATTTTCTCTACTGCCTTTGTCTTTACTATGGTGTGCACACCATAGTAAAGGGCCTTTCAGGACTGTGGCTTTGGCAATGTTTTTCTGAAGGGGGTTTGGGCTAGAGTGTTTCATTTCTCAATGGTTTCAAGAAAGAATATTCGTAAATATGAAATATATTTTTTTATTTCCTCTTACTACCCTCAGACATTTCACCCGGAGAAATACTCATCTCTATTTCATCAGTCATTGGAGAAGGTATGGTCCTTCCCCATTGCTGACATTGCTGAAGAACTACTTTACTCACGTGATGCAATGTAAGATTGTGTTGAGATACTGGTTTGGGACTGAAAATAGGACAGCCATGTCAGAGTGGAAAAAACGATTCTTGTTGAGGTGTATGAATGTGGGCACAAAATTGTGCTGATGACCTTATGCTGTTGTCTGTTTCAGAATTGGTTTCTGCGGACCATACCACAATGGCATAAGTTTTACCCTGATTAAAAGAGAAAGGACTGTGGGGATTTCGCTGGAGGATGTACCAGAAGCTGGGGCTTTGCCAATGTAGCAGTCCTAAAGCCAGTGAGTGTAGTGGACTTCAGACAGTCATAATGTCAGAACGTGATTAACAACACAGTAATAGCCTGATTGTTTCCTCTAGCCCAGTATCCTATTACCAAAAAGCAGTCAATAAAGAATATACGAGCAGGATTATCATATCTGACACTTCCTCCAAGCATTCTCCTAGCATTCATTCTTAGGGTTGAAGTTTAGGGTCCTTTCTCAACCTTCAGTTTAAGGTCTATCAGGGTCTGAATAATTTTTTTTGTAGTATATACCCGGGGATTAGTATCCCATGAGCTAACTTTCTTAGTACCTCTTGGAGTGTGTTAAAACTTTTAGTACTTGTGACATCTTAGAACAAGCAGCTCCATAGATTATTTGAGGAACCACTTGTCTTTCTTTGAACCCATCAGCTTCAGGTTCCCTTGCCACATGTCACTTGTCAGGACTTGGTTACAGTTGCATGGCCAAGCACCCAGAATCCCTGTACAAATGCTTTGTACTGGGAAATGTTGAAGGAGAACCAGGATAGCTAAAATCAACCCACTTGTCTTTGCAGTACTTCAATGTACTTGAGTACTTGATCGCCTCTTCAGTGCTCATGACTGCTCTGAAAGTTGTCAGTGCACTGCCAGTGCCTTGGTCCTGTTGCCTTACATAAGCCTCAGGAGGTTACGTTGTGCTCTGTCCTGAGTCTGCCTCTGCTGTTAGATCCCCGCTCACCATGTGGGCATGCCTTCAGGTCACTAATAAATATCCCTGTGAAGATCCCAGGACAGCTTCTCTGTTCTTAGTGTAATGGAAAGAAATTACAAGATGGGCATATCTTATTATTTAACGTATCTGACGGAGAGGTTATTAGCTGTTGCTCCTCCTGGCTGCTTAAGTGACATGTTAATTTAAATGTCCCTGCTTGTTTAAAAATGATAGAAAAAAATAGAACTGAGAGAAAGGGAGAAACATCTTGCACTTTAATTTATTTCATGCCTCTAGGTTTTATGCTGGGGAATGGAAGAAAGCATGATCTCATGTCTGGTTTGATTTCTGATGTCAAGAGTTCTGTTTCTGAAGGATAGAGGAGAAAGACAGGTAGTTCCGCAGGTACCCACAACTGAAGAGGAATCTCTGCCTTGAATACATGTCAAAGAAATACCATTCTCGCCTCCTGCGCAGAGTGTATTCTCAAAAGGTTGATGAATGATGAGGGGCTGTTTAGAAGCATGTCACAGACACGAGTCATTTATGCTATAGCTGGTTATAAGCACATCTGTCATTCAAAGGTGTAGTTGGGTGATTTAAGCAGGTGACTTTAAGGTGACTGATGGGACTGTAACCATCTATAACACAACTATGCCATCGCCTACAAGATATGAATCTGTCTTCTTTATAAACACACTACTACCTGCTAGGATGGCATTTCTTTGTAATTTTTCAGCCAGTTTAACTACAGCTGGCTGCAACACTAATGGATGGAGATCGCCCTTCTAAAACTACTGATGAATTGAGACCACTGGCGACAGACATGAAGGGATGAAATACAGTAAGAGAAAAGAGATGGGGAGAATCTATATAACCTTCTAGAGTGCTAAGGCTCTGTGCTTACCAGGCTTTGGATGGCAAGTGAGCTGCTGTACACGGTAAATGAGATTTTGCATCAGGCTGGGTCTGACTTTAATTATGCTGTTATCCTCTCAGCAGACTTTTTCCACAGTTTTAGTTGAGAGCTTTTTATTTACTTTTTGTTATTCTTTTTATAGAAGAGGAAGAAAATGAAGGAGAAAAGATTATCTGTCACTGAGCAATTAACTGAGTGTATTGGATTTATTTCTCTTCCTCTCCTAGATATCTCTCAGATCACAAAGAGGATTAAGCTGTGAGAGTTAGAAGAAGATGTTTTTTACCACTGGTGTAAGATAAGCTTACGTTTCCAATAAATAAAAATGTCAGAATAGTGACTATGGTATCCATGAGCTGCAGACGGCTGTGAGGGAGGACTAATCTTTTCTCTGTTTGTGTAAATATGATGCTCTGGAAAGATGTGTGTGCAGGACACTTTCCCTCGGGGCCTTGAGGGGCTGACAAGCAGAGTGCTGCCATTCACCTCTTTGCCTTCTTATAGCTCTGTATTTGATCAGGAACGAGTAATTTCATGGAACTTGCTGTAAAAATAGCAGTAATTAAACTTTGCTTTTCAGCCAGAAAGTACGAAGATGTAGAGTTTGCTTGGTTTGAGAGCGTTTATGTTCTAAATTGAGATCTGTTGCTCTGTTAGTTCTGCAAGTTTTATGAAATATACCTACACTGTGCCTGAACACTGTGCCTGAACCCTGAGCTCCCCAGTTAAGGAGTGCTTAACAATTCCAGCCTGTCCTTCACTGCTCCTGGTTTCTGCAGTAGGGAAGCTTTAGCACATATGCCATAAAGGAATCTCAAGGACTCTGAAAAATACCTATGCCTCATATAGATGTAGCTTTAACTTCCCATATGTAAAGCAGGGGATGTTAATAGTTGCCTTCCCCCCGCCGGCCCCGGAGAGCTTAGAATGGATTTAGCTAACTGGCATCTGCAATATTTTGAAGATTGTCTGGTAATAAATATTACAGAGGTCACAGCAGGATAAAAATTCTCAGAACACCAAGGCTCTGTTTCTAGCTTTTTCATGGCCTTTTTGTTTAACCTTGAATTAGTGTTTTAACTCCTCCATCAGTTTACTCATCCCCACCTTCTAACACTGCCAGTGCACATCACGCTGCAACTCTGTCCTTTCAAGAAGGGAAATTGGGTATGTAAGCCAGAGAAGAATCAGATCCCTCAGAGCATCTCTGCCTCTCAGTATAGGAATAACCTTAATTTGTTCCATGGGACAACTAGATGAAATAAAGAATTCACTGTCCTTACTGTGTTCTTATCCTCTTCTGCTCTCAGCCGCTGCTGGAGACAAGATATTGGGCTAAGGTAGACCAAGGTACTTGGTACTAAGGTCTAAGTACCATTGTGTTATGTCTGTAGGTTGGGTAGTCCCATAATCTCCATTACGCATGGGAGTGTTTTGGTGAAAACACTTATTGTTGGAGATGGGTTTGCATTAGTATGTCAGATACTAAAAAGGAGCAACGGCCAACAGGAATGTGTTCTTTTCTCTTGCAGCTGCTCTAGGGATAGAAGCCTCAGGGAGAGAGGTGGATGTAGATTGAGGATCATCTCTGAATACCACCTTGCAATATTAGCCAGATAATCTGTTAGACATCTTTCTCTCCCTTGAATCCTGTTGCTTGCAAAGTCTTGGCTGTGAGTTGACCCCAGCTATGTGGTTATAAATACTATAGATGCTTTGAAGCCTCACATATTTATGTTTCTGCATGCAATTTTCTGGCTCCTTGCTATGTAAGAATGACCTCCCTACAGATTGGAGCTATAGCCAGCCATGTCACCTTCAGTATTGTTGACGTGTTTGTGAAGATTTTCTTCTCTAGACTAGAGAGTTCTTGCAACAGGAGACTTGAAAGATTGTCAGTATTTGCTTACTTCCTTTGAGGGGAATTTCCAGGATATGTCTGTTATTGTATTCATCATTCTTCTGCACATTTTATGCTGGTTCCTTACGTCTGTTTTGCAGATGGGCTGTTCTCAACTCACATTTATTTTCTACCTGCTGAGCCACATTAATAAGGTCATAACTTGTGGGTTAGTGACACAGTGTGCTCTGCAACAGCAGATTAGGGTCTTTTAGCTGAAGTAGGTAGGAGAAGCAAATCTATATGAGAGGAACTGACAAAGTGAGGGGAAGCAAAGTCTCATTAAGCACATTTTAACCAGCAGTTTTGTGGGAAAGGGGAACTTGAAAAGGACTATTTGAAATGCTTTTATCTATAAATATGGTGCTTCGGTTGCTCAGTGTGAGTAAGTCACTTTTCTTAACTGAATATCAGAGCTTGACAAATGCTACTACATTATCTCCCATGGGCATTTAGTGAAATTGTAACAATGACATTTCCTTGTGTCTTTTATTTTAACTTTTTTTAATTTTCATTCCTGCAAACATATGAGCCACTGGCTGCTCTGTGTATAGATGCTGGAGGGCATCTTGGGGGGAAGGAAGAATGAGTTTGCACACTCAGCTGTTTGCGTAGGAAGCAGTGTCTTTTTACGGTTTGATCGCAGTGGGAGATCTGCTTGCACTGGAAGCAGGCTTAAAACGTGGATTTCGTGCACTGACTGAGTGTGGAGCTGAGTGCAGCCTTTTTCCTGTGTGATGGGATGCTATTCAGCCATCAGGACCCCTAGGGACCTAGCAGTTTCTATAGGTATCAATTTTTTACATGAGAGGCCTCATTTTACTCTGGTGACTAACAGTAATAAAAACTTCTAGCACAGTCAACTCTTCTAGTTGGTTGCCAAAGTTTGCTGGGATGTTTTGCCTGCTATCAAAAAGAGCCCAAATAAAGCTGGGGGGGGGGAACAGCTAACCAATCAAACAAAAAACCCACCCAAAACCCCAAAAAAGACCTACCTAAGAAACAACCCACAGCAGATGCTTAAATAGATCCTAATTTAGCAGGAAACTTAAATCTTATTGAATTTTACCACATTCTTATCTTTCCTGAACAATGAGAGCCAGTATAACCCTTGCATTTTGTGGCATAACATCTGTCTTTGTTTAATCAATCTCAAGGAATTTCTTCCTTGACATAGCTTGAAGAATCATACCCTGATATCTTGAAGGATGTGGGTTGAGGATTTAGTGATGTGCTCCTCATTGCCTGGTCTGTGTGGATAAAATATTCAGCACTAATGACAATGCACATTTATTAAGCATATTGAAAATGTGTTCTCTGTTGCAGCCAGTCATGAAATGTAGGGATGTTATCAAGTAAATCAAAAAGAACCCCAATCCATTTTCTGCATGAAAAAACATGTAAATCAAAATAATATTAATACTGACATATATTATCAATGTACTGTAAATAACATGCACAGTGTTCATGCCGCTTTATAGAGATACAATGTTTAAATGCACTTTGTCATTCTTGTTCTGCAAATTAGAAGATGAACTTGCACATCTGTTTCCTAGACTGTACCTGTTTGCGCAAATGATATTGGTAAAACACAGCAGAACTATCTCTAGTTCCAGCCCATGGGGTTCATCCGTCTGTTGTGGCTGTGTAATAACTGCAGACAAGCTAGACTGGAGCTGATATCTAAGAGGAAAGACAAACAGCACAGTAGTTACCCATTCATAAACAGAAAGCAAAACACCCTTTATGTTCTGATATTTCTATCCCTTTCATATCTATGCAGTCACTCTTCCTTTTGCAAAGCTGGGTAAAATTGTACTTATCTTTTCAGAGGGATATATCCTCCACTAATCACAAAAAGGAAAGAATGTATTTGGGGCTGAGCTTGGGTAAACAAAAAACTATTCCAGTTGAGTGAGTTATACTAGCTTGAGATCTGAACTCTAAGGTCTTCAGATCCAGGTCCCAAGTATTTCTGCATCTGCACCTTGGGAATTATCCAGGCAAACATTCAAAGTTTATTGTTGCTACAGAAAGAGCCAGATGTATGTCAATAGGTCTCTCTTGAAGGACTTAGTGAAACACCTGGAAACTATGAGCTGTAAAAATGCTTATTTAAATATATATCAATGGTATGTTTGTTGTGCAGCATAAACTGACCACGGTTTACAGCAAAACTTAGTGGCTTGCTTGGAAGTGTCCTTTTTTTCTGATTTCTCTTAACTTACCAAATAATAATTGGACAAAACAGAAAAGGAGAAATAAAGCCCACAGTTAATCAGCTTGCGTCTTCAATAGTGATAGCAAAGCCAGCTTTTGAGTGTGATCCTGCGAGCAGCTCCTGTGCCTCGGAGCACAACGTAGTTCTCAGCAGCAGTGGGTTTTTCTTTCTCATGTCAGAAGCTTTGTGTGTGTGTGTGTGGGAAAGTAAGACATCAGTGCATGAGCTGCTCATTAGGAAGGTCCAGAGTCTTTTAGAAAGGCCCAGGGCCACTGGGTGAGACTCCAGATCTGTGTGTGTGCACCAGTATTGTTAGTGAATACTGTGCTTTGCAGGGAGCTGGAGCAATTAGGGCAAGGAAGGTTCATTTTGCCCCTTGTCAATAGGATGTACCATTGAGGGTCTATGTGTACTCAGCACTAAGAAGGTTTGTGCTTGTATGACAGGGACAACTTGTGGGAGACTCGATTCCTGGTGAGCAAGGAATTAGTTTGCAGCTCGACTTCCCCTTATGAAGGCTTGGAGGAGGCATGTGGGGATTCAGGAACTTTTCTATCCTGGCTGGCTGGCAGCCTCCCCCTGCTATTGCACCGAGTCATTTCACTGGTGAGATGCATTAAGTGGTGGGTGAAGCTATGTCCTGTTGATTATGAACATCAATTGTAATGTACTCTAAACCGATGCAGTGCTTTGCCAACGGGAGGTAAAAAGCCTTCCTTCTGTCTTTCACCCATTATTTCCCCCTATCCCCAAAATGAGTTTCTTCTGTAAGGAAGTTGTATGAATTTCCCTAGCATGCATTTTACTGTGTGCTGTGTAGTTGCGTGTGAAGATAAAACCTCTTTTCAATGATCTTGCAATCTAGATAGATAGTGTGTCTATGAGAGATGCTGAGTTGAAAAGTAACAGAAATTCAGAGACGCCACATGTATTGTGTATTAAATGAGTTCATAAGGAGAGATAGAGACTGATATCCAGTCTTCCCCAAGGCAAAATTCTTGCAGAAAGACAGTGTTGTTCGTTCTACTAACTTGCTTTTAGTGCTGTATTTCCAGACTCTATGTACATATCTGTGTATGTGTTCCCATGCATTTCCTTCTGTTTTTCCTTCAAGCCTGAGCTCCTGGAGTCAGGTGACTGCTCGCAATCTCAGCTTTTCTGTGGTGGCAGAAAGCCCCACTTCCTGGTTTTCACATGATGAAGAGAAAATTGAATGGCTCCAACTGCTGTACAGATGGGAAAGCCCAAACGTAGATTCTTCACACTTGGTTCCTGAGAGCTTTTTTCTTCATTGCTTAAGGTATCTTGGCTGGAAAGGCAGATCAGGATGGGATGGAGGGGGAATCAGAATGGGGTGGATTCCTCCGTGAACTGAACATGTAGATGCTGCTTTGTCATACCAAAGGCTGAGGTTCGGATCACAGCTCTGATCAGGCCAAGCAGAGCCTTGAGCCTGGCTTTCCTGCAAACCAGCTGAATGTTGATTGTTGGCTTACATGATTACACTGTCCATCAATTAAAAAAACCACAAAACTTCTTCCTGTTCTGCTGGTGAACAAAAGCAATTTTTGTTTACTTTTGCTAAAACTGGAGGTTTTTGCTCTTTCATGGTGGTAACGCTACAAAGTTGCTCTCTCTCCTAAGGCAGAACAGGAGGAGAGGAGACACCCCCTCGGAGTTAACTGAGAACCAGGTATTTCCCATATATAAGGGAGAAACACCTGTGGGTGGAAAGGACACAGACACTGGAAGGCAGTCTGAGGAGATGGCAGGTTCCTTGTCACTTATTAAAAGCTGTCAGTCTTCCCTAGCAGGCTGTGACTGCCGGTCTTGAGTCCCCGAGAGATTTTTGTTAAGCTGCAGGCTTTAAAATCTGCACAGCACTCAGCTGCCAGTCTGATGGGCACTGTAACCTCTGGGGAGAAAGGGACTGCAATCAAAATCGGGCCAGCGTTGTCCTTTTACATTTGAATACAAAACCTTTTTAAAATAAGCTAAAAGGGAAACAGGAGGCCAGAAGAACTGTCTGCTAAATAACTCTTCTGTAAGACAGACGGATAAAAGGAAGCTGTAAGCAGGTCTAAGCTCCCATTGTGCTTTACCAACAAGTCACTGTTCTTACTGATAGTTCAGGTGTGTTTACGTTGTCCCAGGCTGTCTCAGCTCCGAAGGATCAATCTAGGAGGCTGCAAACCACACATTTTTGTTCTCCTCTATTTATTTCTGTCCTTGCTTGTAGGAAGCAACATAACATATCTTCTGTTTAGAGCTGTGGAATGAGAACCACAACTGTGAGTCCTAGCGTTCCCACATACAGCTTTAGGCAAGCTTCTTCACCATGGCATGTGTGGATAATGGGGTTATGTTACCTGTCCATCTGCAGTAAATGAGCTGAGGGTTTTGGATGAAACTGGCTAATAAAAACTAGTCCTGGAAAAGTTAGAGCGGAAACACAGCTGTGTAAGCCTATAGTCTCCATCCATGGCTGAAGCCTAACACAGATTTAGCCTATGCTTTATCAAGCCAAACTTCTGGTATATTCTCATCCAGTACCTAACAGGACCTTGAGAAACTCTTGGATATCTTTGCAGGCAGGGTGGATTGTCATCTTTGGGTCAATTTATGACATCTTTAGTTTGGATTCTGCCCGAACAGAGGCTAATTCTTGCACAAGGGTAAGAAATGAGATTGAAAACCATTGCTTTTAAATAGTCAGCTCCCTTTCCAAGGAAGGAAAGTCAACATAGAAGATGTTTTATGACCATGGACTGTATGGCATTGCTGGGGAGAGCTACTAGATGGGAGAAGCACTAGAGGTAGCAGCAAAATAAAATCTTTATGAACCTCACTTGTAATAGTTGTTTTTTTATGAAGATATGAAACAACCTTTTTTCCTAACTGTGTTTGTAACTTTTCAGCTCCTCTGTTCTTGTGGTTTCTGGGAGGTGAAGGAGGCAGAACTGCAGCCTTTTTTCCTCCTTACTCCATGGTAGCACTGCCTAAGTGGAAGCAACGCCCTTCCATACTATGGAGTAGGTAAGAATGTGAAGTTTTTGCACAGTTCTTCCTCAAAATGAGTTTTCCTTGCTAGAACCTTCAAGGCGTGGTCTTCTTTTTTTCCCTAGCCTGCCTCCAGCAGTGCCCAATAAATGACAGCTATTATCAGTGTTAAACTCTCAATAAGAAACCTACTACCTTTGGGATAACTTTTCTTTCTTGCCCCGCTAGAGAAATCAGCTTATGCCCTGAAACATGAGTTTTGATGACTTGCCATATTACATTTTTAACTAGGTATTAATGTTAAGTTATACATATATTATAGACTATTAAATTATTGGTCCTTTCCAGTAAGCACATCTGTGGCTTGCAAGACTCTGACCTCCTTTTGTTGTGAGCAGTGTGCGCTGACTACAGGCAGTGTGGAAATATAATTTCTCTTCACTTCCCTGCCGGTGCTCAAGTGACGATGTGCTCTATTGTTATGAGGCAGCATAAAATTAAGAGGCTAGTCACGATGAAGGTAGTAAGAAAGAAACTTAAAGACCTCAGTAAATTTCCCTTCTAAGTGTTCTCTTTTCAAAGGTAAATGGTCTTATTCTTTGTAATCTCTCTTTGTATGTTAACAGCTTTCACAATGCTAACTCTTTTGTAAGAAAAGCACATTACAATTCCAGTCTGCTTTATCTCTGGTAAAGGAGCCAAAGGAGGAAGAAGCCAATACATTTTTTATTTTTTCTTTAAAGTCCACCACCTACTCAGCACACATGCACTGTAAATTCAAGACGTGGATGTTACTCAAAGAAGCAAGTGTGATGTCACAAGTGTTTTAATAGCTTTTGATTTATTTCCCTAAGTGCTTTATTAAGATGATGCATAACAGCGTTTGGAAGCCAAATGCAGTCTTAGGAGAGACTTGGAGGAGTTATTTTCAATCTCCTGACTTTTCTTCCTCAACACAGTAATTTGTTTGATTGGGGCAGAAGGGCCCTGGATTCAGAACAGGGATTCTACTTCTTATTTAGTGTTTCTTTGTGAGTTAATCAGCCCGGTTTGTGATCTGAGCGAGTAGGAGTATGAATGAACTTACTGTGATACAAGAGAGCTGCATGGTTCAGAGAACAGGATACTGGCTGAGGTTGGGAGATTTGTGTTCTGTCACTGCATGGGTTTGTGGCTATTAGATGATGAATATTTGGTTAGGCATAATCAAGAATCAGCAAATTCATGTGTATCAAAAGTCAGCTGCAAGGAATCCTCTCCTGGCAAGATATTTCTAATGATATTCTGTAAGGTTAGTTCTAGGTGCAGTCATATAGGGCATTTTTGTCATTAGTCTGGTAATAAATCTGGTATAATTTCCAAGTTTTAAGACAGGCAGGGTAGTGAATCACAAAGAGACCTGATGTAGTCACAGTAAGCAAATGGATTACTTGGTAAGCTGAGCTCCCTTGAAGAAATGTGTTTTAGTCCAACAAAGCATAATAGTACAAAGCTTGTACTATCAGTACTATATGCTGTCTACTTACAGCACGGCGAAGAACTGTGATCGGACAGTGCATACGAACTGGAATAGGCAGAGAACTGAACATCATGTCCCATTGTGAAGGGGCCAAAATGGGTTGCTTTGATCAATGGCTGTGTAAGCTAAGGAGCCAGGAGTTGAATTTGTAAAGAAATTAAAACTACAAAGCATTTATTTTAAGACACTAATTTGGCATGAAAAGCTTTCTGTGACAATGTACAATTTTCAACAAAACTCTGCACCCAGGGTGGGATTTCTGGGCAGAATTGAAAGTGCAACAGTGCATCGCACTGTTCAGGATGTTTCTATGCTCCAGAAACAATCTAAATATGCCTACAAAGGATGCCATCTGTGGCCCAGAAAGTCACAGAATCCCAACTGTTGGAGGCTGGGAGAATATTTAGAGGAAATATGAATTCATGCTTCCTGAGGTCTTACACAGATATCTGTTGTTAACCATCATCAGAGACAGGGTACTGAGCTAAATGAACTTCTGCACTGACACGAGATGGCCACCCTGATGTTGTGGTAGCGCAGAATTCTCTATAGGTAAATGTACTCAATGGAAGTATCGCTATTGTGATGTAGTTGCATCTCATAGCTAAATTTGCTCATTTCCATTTTGCTAAGATAATTATTTTACATTAATTCATTCCAAATTACCCAATTCAGCACAAGGCTAATTTGGTGAAATGTTGATTTGAATTAAAGAGTAGACATAAAATTAAACAGATCTGAAACATCCCCTTAAGGTCATGCATATAGCAAATGCTTGAAATTGCAAGTGAACCAAGTTTGGTGTCTATTTATAAGAATAGTGACTTGGGAGGTGAAACAGAGGAAAGAAAATATATCATGAATGGTGGAGTAAAGTGGGCAAGAGATTGCTCAGGCCAGGTGAAAAATGACAAGTACTAAAGACCAGGTGGGGGAGGAAATCTAGTTTTTGAAGCAAAAAAGATCAGACATCGTTAAGGTTAGAGGGGTTGCATGAGGAGTCAGCTCTTCTGCTTGTAGAAACTGGTATTAATTCACTGACCTGAGTGAAATTGCACCACTTTCCACTAGCTGTTGATCTGCTCCAGAAGTGACTTCTGGCCGCTGATATAAAAGCAGCATCACCCTTCTTAGGCTTTTCTTCTTACTATTGATATTATTTTCATAGCTGCTATTACCGCTTACCTTTTTAGCATTATCAAAATGCAAAGTAAACAGAAAAGGTGGTTGAAAATACAGTAAGTGTAGCTATAAAGTCTATTCAATCTATGTCCCATTAGAAAATAATGGTCAGTATTGTAATAAGTATAAGTTCATTGTCCAGCCCCTCTACTAACATAATTAAAAAGGCATTGGGTTTGGTAGTTGGCTTCTCTTACATTCAGTTGCTCTTTATTGTTTCAGAAGAAACCTGCTGAGTCAATTGGTTTAGAAAGAAGATGTAATAAAACTCTCAGAGTAAACAAGGCTTGATAATTTGCAGAATTTCTGTTGAAATTGCTTGAAAAAAACTTGTATAGGGATATAATAACCTAGTTTTATGTGTGTGGATTATCACTGATGTGCAGTAACTCCTGGAATGCTGGTTAGTGCTCTGAAGAAAAGGGAAAATTTTTTTTTTTTGTTAGTTTGGTATGGGAGAAAATGAAAGTTCTAGAATTATTCATGAAATGGATTCCAGTGATGGGGAGCTGCATGTTGGAACTTTCATCCAAACCAAATCCAAAATCCAAGTGTGTCTCATTTAGCTGAGGGAAGGTCTGAGGCTATTTACTCCTGTTATAACAGCTAGCACTCTAGCCTTTTTTATTATAAGTAATCCCATCAAGTCAGTAAGAATTGATCATTGAATACGGGAGGTTCATTTCAATTGTATGAAGGGCAAGAATGGGTATAAGAACAAGGCCAAGCACGTGTGATACTTTCCTGATGTAGCCTTCGAGCTAATACTGACTTCTGGCTCCAGGACTTTGTAAAACAGCAGAACTGTTTAATAGACCTCTTTGTATATGTGAAGTCCTGCTGTGTGATGAAAGCAAATTCACCCAGCTGTATTTTATCTTATCAAATGAACTTGCCACTCCCCCTGTTGGATGGAGTGCCCTATGGAGATGAGAAAGAAGTAAATGCTACATACAAGTGCAATTTTTTATCCTTTAGGGCAAGGAGCTGCATATGGCAGATGGAGAACAGACTGTCTTTTGAGTTTTATTGATTGCTTTTTAAGCATTGCCTTATGCTTTTAACGAATGAAGAAAGTAAAAGGGATGACTTTGGAAAGCTCCATTAAGCAGTAAGGAAAAATTCTGGTTCTTTAGTAAACTTTGTGCTGTATAGATTTGTACCATGCTGCTTACTAGAAAATGGAAGCATGGAAGAATAAAGTGGTGGTGGTCCTGGATGATCTTCAGCTCTGCATTGCTTCCAGGCTGGCCATATTGTTCCTACCACCTCAGAAATATTTTTCTCTTCAGAGAGGGGGCAATGACCTTGACTCAGACCCAGTTACTTGGGACACATGACTCAACACATCAGTGACTCCTATTTAATTAGTGTGCCTGAACCTACAATGGGGACCTTATTGGCTTGTTGATTAGTTTAATTTTCTGAATGAACCTAGTGATGACTGCACTGCCTTCTGGTTGAATGTGATGTAGAGAATTGAATCTACCTCCTTCTTCCCTGTTTGATAGATCAACTTCCCACGAGAAAGAGCCCCCCCAAAAGTACATGCAGAAATCTTGGTCAGAAAGGAAAAAGCAGAAGGAGTTAAAATTCTAGCAAGCTGTGTCCTGTCTGTTCTGAGAATGAAAACTGAAAGGCAGCCTTAGCTTCTGTAAAGCCTAGATGTTCACCATCTGATATGATGAGTCAGCCTCTACTGGCTGCAAAATACCTATTCACTGATGGAGAGGAAAGTTGGGGAAAAGGGGAATCATGTAGTTGTTGCCAGCATTACTCTTAGTGGCTCCAGGTAATGTCATACATGGAATGATACCAACACTCACTGTGTCTACCTGCCCTTATGCAGGAACTCCCCACTTAAAAGATTGAACATTGATACCTGTGTTAGTAACTTTAAGGATCTAGTCTTGATGGAAGGATTTCTATTACTTTGGAAAACACAAAAAAGTTCATAGCTCAGTCTGGCACATAGGGAAAGTACACATGAGATGTGTGGTGTAAATCTGGCTGCATAATTCCATTCATTTTGGCACCTGTTTTAGTTGACATAGGAACTGATATCTTCCAGCTGCACTTACTGAGCTCAAATCCATCCAGAAAGGGCAGAGGATGCCAAGTGAATCAGCAACATCTCAGATGCCTTAGAGCCTTAATTTGCATGTGTATTTGGCCTACACTTGACAGTCATCATGTACATGTCTTAACAATATCTCACTGGTTATTGTCATCCTGTTCTCCCACATAGGTTTGTCCCTTCCTTTCCTTCCTAAAATGCTGCTTCTCTGGCCTCCCTGCTTCTGTCCTTTCCTTTGTTAGTTTCAAGAAGTTTTATGTCTGCTCTGAAAGCTACGTAATACATTTATATTTTCTTATGTAACGTCACATAAGAGTCCAGAACTTTGCTGAATGCAGATGTCATAAACATTTGTCTTCTCAATCACTACACCTCTAACAGGCTTTTATGTAATTATATATGACAATTATACAGACTCCTGTGAACTGTAATTAAGTCTGTGGAAAGTCTTGTACAGACTTCAGTAAGCTTTGGACCAGGCTCATTACCAGTTCTTCTTGTCCAAAGAGACAGAATGTTGTTTTCTGCTCTGTTTTGTCTTTTCTGTGCCATCCATAAGTACACAAAGTTCTTATAAATTGAATTATTGTTTGTAAAATGGTATGCTCCTTTCTGTTTGTTTGGGCACCTACCAGTAATGTACCTCCTATGAAAGCAGCCCTTGCACTGGAACTGTTGCAGCTGAGTATCTAGCAAGTCAGGTGGATACAGCAGACAGGTGAGCCCAATGCAGTGGGGAAGGAAGCGTTGCTGGCACATCAGGCAGTGACTCACAGCTTGCTGCCCTACTTCGTGGAGGAGTTCACACCATCTGCTGTTGGCATCTGGTTCCTAGGAAAGATCTGAAGTGTGTGAATGGGGCTAAAGTTAGTAACAGAGATTAGTGAACCCAGAGGGCTCTACGGAGAATCAAACTCAGTTGCCTCAATAGCATGAATAGGCTTTTTGTCCAAGGGATTGGAGATGTTAAGGCAGAGGTAAATTCTAAGGAAGAATTTGACTGAGGCTAAAGGACTCTTTCTTTTTTTTAGTATCTGATTGGCAGCTGCTGTGCTGTGTCAGAGAAATTAAATGGTGGGTAAGTTCAGTCAATGGCCAGCTAAGGCTGTTGTCCTTGCTGATGTGTTATTGGGATCACTGTGCCCTCTCTGGGAGACAAAAAGGAAAAAATTCATCAGGCATACCGCAGTAACTGTTAGACTCTCCTGACCAAACCTAGCTCCTGCTCCTCTGCAGCAGAGTGCCATGGCCTTTTGCTTGCTCTGTGGTTCTGTGTAGCGGGTTCAGGTGGTTGCCCTGATTTTTAAGTCACCAGCTGTGCCTGGTATGTGGCTGTTAACATTACTGTACAGCTGTGGCAGAGACCTGTGGGAGATGACTCTCATCTGTGCAGATCATGAGCTGGCAATAGTTCTGCTAATAGTTTTAGCCTGGAGAAAAGGAGGCTGAGGGGAGACCTCATCACTCTCTACAACTACCTGAAAGGAGGTTGTAGCGAGGTGGGTGTCGGTCTCTTCTCCCAAGTAACTGGCGATAGGACGAGAGGAAATGGCCCCAAGTTGTGCCAGGGGAGGTTTAGATTGGACATGAGGAAAAATGTCTTTACTGAAAGAGTGGTTAAACATTGGAACAGGCTGCCCAGGGAAGTGATTGAGTCACCATCCCTGGAAGTATTGAAAAGACGTGTAGATGCGGCGCTTAGGGACATGGTTTAGTGGGCCTGGTGGTGTTGGGTTGACGGTTAGACTCGATGATCTTGGAGGTCTCTTCCAACCTTAATGATTCTATGATTCTAAAAGGCCCAAGCTTGTTGCTGCTACTTCACTGAGCTCACAGAACAATTTGTTCAGAAACTCAACTATGTCTTAAATATCACTCTGTAATGTCTAAATACAAAAAAAGTAAGGATAGGACAAACTGCCAAGAGGCCTAGATTCTTTGTAGGAACAGGGCTGGCAGCATAACTCTTCTATGGACAGAGTCCTGCAAAAATGAGGTAGTTACACTTGAGCTGAACTTGCCGGACTCTGAATCGGACAGGACTTGTCAGCACTGTCAGCTGAGTTAATGCCCGGTGGTACAGTAAGGAAGATGCACTGTTAGTGTTGCCTTTCTGCCAAAGTCACAGAGTAGACAAGCAATAATATCTTCATTCAGCATAATTGTTCCATTAGTTGGAATAATAGACTAGGAGTGGGTTTGTCTGGAGATAGAGAACAGATCTATTGCCTGTCCCCAGGCAGGGGTGTATGTGATTTACTTACTGTTTGTGTTCCAACGCTGTCATTTGCTGCACTCTAGGCTGACTTTCTGGAATGAATAATTTATTATGCTTAGTTACTAGTGCTTCCCCTAAAGTAGACTCTTTACTACTGAGTTGCCCACCAGCGCTGCAGATCAGATGGTCTATCAATTGCCACAAGAATCACTTCTGCCTGTCTTCACTCCTAATTTTCTAAAGCAAACTTTAATCTTAGCTGCTGCTTCATTTCCTGCATCTTTTTTGCTGTCAGCCAAAGACTTCTATTCCAGCAGGTCCCAAAGGTGTGGTTTCTTAATTCCCTGGTTCATTTTGAAATAATTCTCCAGCTGGTACCAATAACTGGGATGAATGTAGGTATGCTGATTAGCTGCTATGACAGCTATGTCTAATTAGCTGAGCTGGTATCTCCCTTCCTGAATACCCAAAGGAGGTGTTTCATTTGAAGGTTTTATTTAGATGAGCTAGGAGTTAATCATTATGCACAAGTCCAGCGGTTGATGACAGTTCAGCCTCTGACCTAGCTCAATAGCCTTAATTCTCAGCGGCAAAAGAGGCCTTGTGTTTCAGGGGTGACAATGCAATCACTAGTTTTCCATTTGTGCCTCTCTGTTTGCCTACAGAGT
>NW_008825155.1:2262724-2285940 GCF_000699105.1 Pygoscelis adeliae | reverse complement strand
GATTCCTTTTCCTGCTCACCTTGCCACAGCCCTCAGAAGATACATTTGAGCTCCGTCAGGCTCAAATGCAGAGATATAACACCAGGTGTTTTGCCCCGGCTGTCCATTTCTTTTGGATAGTTGAGCCAACATCACATTTGGGAATGGTGACGTGAGTTAAACATCTCCTTCCCTCTGAAAAGAAACTCATCAAAGCAGAACTGGGACCTAATCCACAGGAATTTCCCAAATGATTGTAAATGTCTGGAATGTAAAGGTGGGAATGTAAGAGTTTCATGGTCCCAAGACTAACCACATTTCCACTTCCTGGCCACTAAGAGCTCCCAGCATTGATGGCTACATCTGTCCTGCAGAATTCAATTATCTTCCTGAGTCTTGGCCTAAATACAGTTTGTATTCTTCCATGCTTATCAATGTGGCTGAAGAAATTTGGTAACATATGCTCTTTTCTTTTGGTGTCTGTAAACCACTGGCGTATACAAAGGTAAGCTTCCTCAAACTGAAGTTTTTTTGTTTAAACGGTAAGAAGAAATGTTTAGAAAGAATATTGTAAATCTCAAGGTGATGAAAGCATGTCTGGCATATCCAATGGTAAAGTAGTTCAGGGCAATTTTTTGTAGCAAGGGTTTTTGTATCTGGTGTTGCAATGAGAAATTTTGGAGCATGCAATTTCTCTCTCACCCTTAGATTCCCTCTTCTACTCTCCCACATCAGTGATCAAGCCATAAAGCTAGTCTTGGGACAGTAGTCCCTTCTTTGGTGGCTGTTGTTAACAGGGTTTGGGAATGTTTGTCCCACTTAAATGCCTTCCTGAGGGATTTTCAGCGTGGTTTGAACTAGTTTGGATTGTAACACAGTTCCTCTCCTGCAGACACAATTGCTCCTTCACCCTCGGGTCAAATCCCTTCCTCTACCTGATCCTGTCAATGTCCCTTAATGATCCTTAAGTGCCATTTAAGAGGTAACTTTTCCTGAGCCATCTTTTCTCCTTGCTTATTTCCTCCGTTCTCTTCACCAGCAGCTTCTCTCTTAAAATGCCACTAGTCTGTTCTTACAGCAAACACCCCACAAACCAAGCCAGAACAAACTATTACAGAATGGCCCCACATCTGCCACATCTCCTATACACCGTTTTGAAATGTCCTGTTTAAAAATTGTTAGCAGCTCAGGAATCTAATAAAACTTGTAGTTTTTTAACCATTAATAACCGTAGGATTTTCCCCATTAAGTCTTAACATGAAATTAAAAAAACCCCAAAACACAGGAGTTTTATTTCATTGTCTCCAACAGTTCTGTTCTACTCTCATAAATAAAATCTTCCTACAAAAATACACTTATTTTAATATATTCTCACACTACCACCCAGCCTGAGTTTCTTGACTCTCAGCAACCTCATGCAGTGTTAACTTCGTGGGACCACTGCTGTGCTGTGTGTGGATGAGTCAGCTTTCCATTTTCAAAGTAGCTTTATTTTTTTCTTGCATCCACACATTTCTCATACAAAACCTAGCTCACTTTCTGAGATTTGTCATGGCCCTCCCTCAGAGCCACGGTTGGCTCCATTGCTGCAAGAAACCCTGTCACCTTCAGCTACTGTCTACAATCATCTGACATAAATGGTTCTATAGGTACAAGGTTCCTTGCAGAACGTCTTCTTTGCAGATTTTGTTTGCTGATCCTCTGCAGTGAAGCTAGAAGAGCCAGTCCAGTCTTAGCTGCACCCTATACCTGATTTTTATTATCTATATATTGCTGATAGTTGAGATTATCCAGGCTATTCCCTTTCCTTCCCTTTTATGGACTAGTAAATCCTTTTTGTTACACTGGAAATGTGCAGAGTTTCATTTTTATTTTAATGAACTGCTGCTGGGAGAGTCCTTCCCTTTTTGAACCCAATCACTTTGTCAGCTTGATTAGTCAAATTGCTGGTGAATCTATTACTCTCCTCCATAATCATGAGTGTAGTTGCATTATTAAACATCTCTTTCCGTGCTACACCTGAGCAGAGTTTGAAGGGCTGAAGGAGAGCATCACCCCACAATAATAAGTATAGTGGCTCAGAGAGCTCTCTTCAGGCGGAGGAGGCTCCTAAATTGAAGTTTGGTATCATTTGAGAATGACTATCTCAGTGTTTGCCTTGCTGTAAAAAGATTTGATTGAAACTAATTTCAGTATATTGGTGGTTGCTGCAATAACAGCCCCAACTGTTGTTTTAATGCTTAGATCTTAACATGAAATTCAGTACTTTAGCTGACTATCCTGCTGTATGCTGTTCTCTCCAGGGTTAGGTGGAAGGACGCTTTCACATCTCAGGTGGATATCTTCCCAGAACTAACTAATCTGCTCCTTCTGATGTTCTGCCAGGAAATTCTGTTCAGGAGCTTTTCTGAAAAGTTTTGCTTTGGCAGGTTGCATTTTCTAAAGTGAAAACATGTCTGAAGCATTTCCAAGTGACCCTGCAGATGACTGAATTGAATTTCAGTTTTATCCCTGAACTTTCAATGTGTGTGAGGTTTTGTTTTGTTTTGTGTTTTTTCCCAACCACCCCTTCTAGGCAGAAGCATAAGCCTGTGAAATAATGAAGATTGTTCAGGCAGTGACAGTACAGATGTCAAAGATACTCTTTGAGGCCTCTCCAGGACTCCTGGAGAGCTTGGGAGTTGACAGGGGAAATTTACACCATGCTGAACCTACTTAGCTGGCTGGAAAAATAGAATTTCTGTTTTATGAGGAATTTTGCATTTCTGAAACTGTAGTAAAACATGATAATGAAAAAGACTGTGAAACTTGTAACTAAACGGATGATGTCATTTAGCCCGCCAGCTGGCTAGGAAGGTTGGTTATATCCCCAGAGGATGTTTTGATTCTATCCAGAAACTGTCACCTGATGTAAAACATCCTTAGGAAAAACTTTATTTTCAATGAAAAAGTCTACTAGGACACATTACATTCTTGTATGGGTGGGACAGTAACAGGAGGTCTTAATCTCAGTGACTGTTGACAACGAAAGGCTCATCAGCAATGTGGAGATGCTACGAGATCTCATGTCACTATGTGTTCTGTAGAGGTACTGGTTCAAAGATTCAGATGCTAGAGCTTATTTCTTGCTTTTTATTTGTGATGATGCCAGCTGTCACCAGCTGCAGGGTACAGAGAGGGTATAGCAAAGGGGTTGCTTTTCTCCCCTTTTTGGGTTGAACTTGCTTTGGGCTCCCACAGAATATTTTTCTGCCTCCCAGGAGAGTAAGTCTTGCTGCCTCTGAGGAAATGTGAACACAGGGACTTTTAGCACAAGAAGATTCTGCTGAATTCTTCATGCTGTTTTTCAGAGCATCTGAGCTGTCCCCTGCCTATCTATCTGCCTTCATGCTGTGATCTCAAGGTGCTTGAGGAGAACTTTCTATCTCCATGAGTTGTCCATGCCCTTGTCACGTCTAGGTAAAGCAAAGCAGCTCTCCACCAGCAGGGTCTGCTGTTGGCAGGAGCCAACTAGCAACTCATCTCCATCTATATACAGAGATTTGGGAAAGCCAAGCCAGCTGCCACAAACCACTGTGTGAGATGCAGCAGTTGCTGCTCATGACAGTAGAAGAGGTGGATCCCAGCAGTTGCAACAGCATCTTGCAGAAGTAGCAAACCTGTCTCTACATGGATGCTCCAAGGGCTCTGTGTCCCACCTCCACCCCAGTGGCCCTATTCATCTCCTTCTTATTGCAGGACTGGCCCAGATCTAATCTAGTCCTTGAGTCTTTGGACACACACACAAAAAAAGTTGCCTTATCCCCATTTCTAAGAATGGGGGTGAAAATTCAATCTCATATTACCCCTTAGTGCAGGTTCAAACATAGCTTTGCATGAGGTATGGACAGATCACAAAATAGTAGCTCCTCCATCGATTTTAGCTGCTCTTCAGCTGATATCCGGTGACTGTAGGGTCTTTCCTGGGTGGGCTTCAATGATGTGCACTCACAGCCCAGAAGGCCAACCGTATCCTTGGCTACATCAAAAGAAGCATGGACAGCAGGTTGAGGGAGGTGATTCTGCCCCTCTACGCTGCTCTGGTGAGACCCCACCTGCAGTACTACGTCCAGCTCTGGAGCCCTCAGCATAAGAAAGACATGGACCCGTTGGAGCAGTTCCAGAGGAGGGCCACAAAAATGATCAGAGGGATGGAGCACCTCTCCTATGAAGAAAGGCTGAGAGAGTTGGGGTTATTCAGCCTGGGGAGGAGAAATCTTCAGGGAGACTGTATTGCAGCATTTCAATACTTAAAGGGGGCTTACAAGAAAGATGGCGGCAAACTTTTTAGCAGGGCCTGTTGCAACAGGACAAGGGGTAATAGTTTTAAACTAAAAGAGGGTAGATTTAGACTAGATGGAAGGAAGAAATTTTTTACGCTGAGGGTGGTGAACCACTGGCACAGGTTGCCCAGAGAGGTGGTGGATGCCCCATCTGTGGAAACATTCAAGGTCAGGTTGGCCGGGGCTCTGAGCAACCGGATCTAGTTGAAGATGTCCCTGCCCACGGGAGGGGGGTTGGATTAGATGACCTTTAGAGGTCCCTTCCAACCCAAACTATTCTATGATTCTATGATTCTATCCATGGGAGTAGGCATCTTCTGAGTCTACTGAGCAACTTCAAAGCTCAGATGTGAACTGATTCACATCAGTTAAGTGGCTATGCACCACTTTTTGCATGACAGTAGGTTCATCTTGAAGCTCTTTTAAGTAGTCAAACTCAGGAACTGAGGTCTTGATTCAACAACCACACAATAGTAACAGGAATACTGTTTTGTGTCCGGTTTTGGTCACTCTTGTTTCAAAAAGGGTATGTTAGAAGTAGGGAAGGTTCAGAGAAAAGCAGTAAGGATGGGCCAAGGTATGGAGTGATTTGTGTGGAAGGAATGGTTGAGCTGACCAGGAATCTTTAGTCTGGAAAGTGACAACTAATGAGGATATGTCAGAGACCTGTAAAATCATGAAAGTCTCAAAGAAGGAAGGCAGGGATTGCTTGTTCCCCCTCTTTTCTGTTACAGGAATTGGACATCATACAATAAATATATCAGAAAGCAAATTCAAGGCAGAGGAGGTGTGTTAATTGCCTATGCTACTGTCAATTTGAACTCTCAGTGGTAATGTATGATCGGAACTGGGAAACTTACCTGACTTGATCCTACATTATATGTTGCAGTGGTATAAACCTGGGAACCTGTGACTGTATGAGGTGGTTCAGTCTGACAAAGACTATGTAAAACTTGAAAGATTGTGCTGCTGATGCTGGCTCCAGCAAGGGTAGAAAATTTTCCTGTCTCCACATAGTGGTTTGACTAGAACTCTGGAGAAGTGTTCTGGCAAAAAAGAAACAAAAAAAAGGGTACTGGTTTTCTGTCCCACCTAGAGCACACGTGGTCCACTCGGGACTTATGGTAATGCTACTGTGAAGCTTTTAATAAAGAAAATATTTTGTGGAAGAGCTGTCTGGGTGACTGCTGCAGGGCACTTGTCTTCCTAGGCTGGAGGCTAGGAAGACAAGACCAACTCCAGCTATAGGGGAATTGGGCTACTGCTGAGGGTGCCACTGAGACAGCATTACAGATATCACCTCTCTGCTTACCGTGCCACTGTCCTGGAACGCTGAACTGCCTCTGACAGGCATAGGAGCCATAATAAATCCTCATGGGACACACGCACAATAACCCTTCTCCACAGCACACAGGGTTGTTCCCACTGCATTCCTGTTGCTGCAGCAATTAGAAATGAGAAGTCTAGCTTGTCAGGGGCTTGCCTAAACTCTCCCAGCTCTGCCTTCCCTCCTTTCTATGGTGTGGTCCGGCTCCAGTCGAGTCCCAGTCCTTGAACAGTGGGACAGGACTGTTCTGCCCATGTGTCTGAGCAGCCTTTGGGCTGGCTGTGTAGAGAGGCATCAGTGAACCTTCTCCCTTGGGCATCTCACACTTTTCTCTTTTGATTGACATGCCTCCATTGAAGCTGGCTTGAAAAGTGTTTGCACACAAAACAAGTGGAGCAAATTCTAATTTGTCTGGAATGGGCCCTCCTGTTAAATGTTAAACTGACCTTTTCAAGAGAAATTTACTTGATAGTTCTAAGTGAAGCCCTGCTTTAAGCTAAACCTGTCACTACAACATGATTAAATTCACTTAAATGTACATCAGTTGTACATATTATTAATGGAAATTGAAATCAGCCTAAATGGTAACCATAAATTTTAAAACAGGGGGAAGAAGATGGAGATAGAAAAAACCACACATGATGTGAAGGTTAAGGTGCCTTTTTCACCCAAAGATTAGATGGGCTGAGTGGGGAACTTTATTCTGAAGTAGCGAAAAATCACTGACAACTTTTTTTGTGTATTTACAGTGCTCCAGTTCTAATCGACTGAAGAAGTGGGATTCAGTGCATTTTTGGCAGGGGTTTGATCTGTGGAGACCTAGAAGAATTGGTCACAGTTGTCTGGTCTTATTTCACCTGCTACTGGACCTTTAAGCAACAAATGATCAGATTTCTGGTAGCTTGTTTGATAGGTGGTGGAGGCATGTATGCGTGTAGATAGTGCTGAAAGTGGGTTTTTGGGCATACCTGTGATACAGGAATGTCTGCTCCCCAGTTGAACTGCGCATTTAAAATCTTGCACCTGTTCTTGCCTCCTTCCCTCCCCCACCATCCAGCATGACAGTTCCAGTGTTCAGCTATTGTGACAACTGTTACTTAAAGTGTCTGTTCTAATTGGGTCCTAATAAATCAAAACTAAATTGAACACCTTCCACTTATGGGCATTTATCAGTGACTTTCCATGAAGCAGAAGGACACGACTTGGCAAGCTTCTCCCAGATAACTGTCCAGGGACTTACGAAGGTTCTTTTTGAGAGTGTTATCTTTATGTAGCTGTGTGACCTTTGTCATTCAAAGTGCAAGTTTAAACCTTTTGTAATTAATAACACTTGTTCTACCAGACTTGGCTTCCACACAGGTGAAATTAGCGTGGCTTTCTCCAGCTGTTTTGGGACATAGAGTCCTTCCATGTGGCACTAAATAATACTCCATAAATATAGCCAGATAAGCTCTTCTTTGGGTTAGGAGCTAAGCAGGCTGCATTGCCCACAGCCTGGAAGTGAACACTAAGATCTTGTCTGTCCAACATGTGATGGATTATTTTCTTTTCTACTAATGCTACCTCCACTTCCTATGATAGGAATATGAGTGGACACATATAATACATACCACCACCTGCCCACTGTCCAGTAGGGAACACATATTGCAGTCTCATTGAATCCATTGCACTAGCAGTTGCATGACTGTGTAAGCATAGAACAGTAGTACGCCTGGAAGTGATGGACTGTGTTGGAGGTGGGTTGTGGGGGTTTTTACATGGCTCTTGTGGTCACGTGTGAGATTTTGGGGTCAGCAAAGCTGCAATTTGCTGACTTTCTGAGTACGTTGGAAAATACACCTTTAGGGGAATTGGCGGTGGCTGAGGATGATAGGTCTGTTATAAGAAGGTAGAAGGACTTCTCAGGTACTTGGCTGAGTTCCTGTTGGTAGCATTATTTTAATGACTGGATTGTTTAACTAATGTCTTTATGCACCTACAGCTTTGGAAAGACCTTTCTTATAATTTTAATTCCAAATAAATCAAAACCAGATGGCCTGGGGGGAGAATCTTCTGGTCAAATTCCATATTTTTTTTTAAAGGCACTTGAATATAAGTTGTGAGTAATGGACAAATATGGCCCATCAGTAAGGATTTTAGTATCAAGGAATCTTTTCAAGATGTGTCAATCTGCAGTCTTTATTTTCTCACAAACAGACAATATAATTAATACAAGATGTTTCTGCAATGCAGGGCAAAATGGTAACTTGATCTTGTGCAAAGTATTTCTGATATGGAATTTACAGCTTAGCTTAGCTTTAACTTTCTTTTATCATTTACCAGTAACATAAAAGCAAGATTCCATTTTATCTGTAGCTGGCACTGACTTAAAGATGACTTTCAAAATCAAAGAACCAGAAGAGCTGAGTCATTTCTAGACTATCAGCCTGCAATTCCTCTATGCACAAATGCCAGTGTATCAGTTTGCTAATAGACTGTTTGAACACCTCACCTTGACCACATATTGCTCTATTCTTAATACATAGCACATGCTCCTGACAATTTTTTCTGCAGAGTGATTGGGAGCATGTATTCTCCTCAGGCCTAGGAAATTGTATTAATCTTCTGCTGTTTCATTTCATTTCCTGTAAAAATCCATCCTCTGCTACTGGAGTTGACCTAAGGTTAGATGTCAAAGGAACAAATTACTGTCACTTGCTTGATACCCCAAGAGTAGCTATAAATAGCAAGCTTTATAACCCCACTGATCCTTGAAATACATAGTGATAAATATGCTTCTGCCAACCAAGAGGAAAAAATAAAACTGCGTGGCTCTGGGTGATGTATATTATTTAAAACTGACACAAATGGTACAGCTGCATTATTCAAATGGTTTTAAAAAGAAAAAAAGTAACACTCATTGTATTTGCCTGCTTTAAAGCATTGATTAGTGATTCTTGGGTACAGTAATCCAAGTAATCCACTAGCACAGCTTTTAAATCCAGCAACAACAAATTCTTTCTTAGGTGATGCGGTAGGGTAACAGTCTAGCTAACAGCTTAGCCTGTTCACTACTAGGACTCAGAGAACTAATTGAAACCTTTTCAGTGGAACAATGTTCTGCTGGGAAATGCAGCATTAGTCAGATAAATCTCTTGCAATATTTTAAAAATGAAATCTTGACAGAAAATGTCGGAATGATTTGAAACTGAAAGTGTGTTCCATTTTGATTTTCTCCTTGTTTCATTTCAGCTTTTTTCCTGTGGGGTGACAGCCAGACTGCATTATAAAATATTCAATTGGATGGATAATGATAACGCTGGTATTAGTGGGATGAAACATTCTGAATTTTTTTTTTTACTTAATCTCTTTTCCCCCTGTATTCTTATTCTGTCCAGATTTTGGGAATTGTGATAGTTTAAAACAGGGCAAAAAAAAAAATTGTTAGCATTGCCTAAGGGATGGGAATCCCATCTTCCAACTAACTTTAATATAAATTAATGCATGAGGCACGTTTTTAGCTGGTTTTAAAATGCTGATGGTCCTTGGGAGTTACTCCATTATAACAACTAAGGGGCTTGGACAATGATTTTGAAAATAATGTCTTGGGCTGTCTGGATCTTTTAAGCTTTCTAGCTGTTGATTTGCACTGGCAGGATAGAACGAAGATTGCATATTGTGTTGCAAATGTTTGGATGGTGCTAGCTAGAAAGCCTCTTCTGCAGGGTATGTACTAAAAGCCAGCGAAAACCTGCAACATTTTTATGACACAATAAAACTCCTTCTTACTCTTAATTGGAGATGGGCTAAAGCAATTTTCTGGAGGTATAACGTGACTATGGATGCTAACATAGCTCTGCTGAGCTAGTGTATCAAACCTTGTAACTGAGCTCAGCCTGCTGTGAGGGTTTTTTTTGCCTGGCAACACCCACCTTTTCAACAAAGCTGCAATGACCTCAGTGTTATGATGGGATGGGGAGTGTAGGACATGTATGGCTGTCTCATCTCACTGATTAATGGAAAAGCTTCCCGTTGCTCTGGCCTCAAGCTACAAAATCCATTAACCACCCCTTGGGGTGCCTGAAATTTATTCTGGCCATTACCATCAATTAGAAAGTTAATAGTGTGATGATTACTGGCTACAGTCCTAGCTATTTCTGTGATTTACACCAGACTGAGGTGGAAATGGGAAGATGCAACACTCAAAGAACCACTTTATAAGCAAGAATTTGGCATTAAGGGTGCGGTGATGTCAGTATGCCCCATGTAAACATACAGCAAGGAGAATCGTTACTCATTCTCAATTTTTCTAATTTAAAAGGCATCTTTTAATTTAAATGTAAGGCAGAACAACTTTAATATCCATCACAGCTAAGCCGAGATTTTTTTTGTTGATGACCATAAGCCTTGAGTCAGGCTGGGCCTGTGGGAGTGGCTTCATTCTGAGTTGCAGCGGTGGAGAATACTCTGATGAAGGAAGGGTGGAAATTTGCATTCTAGCCTGCTTGTTTGTTTTGACAAACAAGTCAGGTGGACAAGGAGATCTTACAGACTGGTGCTCTTCCACTTGTAGTCCACTGGTCCCCAGTAATTTCCCTAAGGTAGCAAGGAACAAGCCTGTTGCCAGTAAACTTTCATTCCTTTCTTCAGGGTCTGCTCCTTCATTGAAAATAATGCTGTGATGGCAAATGGAAAAAACATTGAAAAACAGTACTATGGACTTAGGGAAGGAGAAGATACTTGGAGTGTACATATAGTCAGATGCACAAGTGTAAATAACATATCAGCTTTTGGTATATATTAATTAGCTTCCAAAGAATAGTGGTCCTGCTAATCAGAGTTACTGATCCTTCCCACATGCATCCAGGCACTGTGGCACAAAATGGCTCATAGAAAGAACAGGAGAGATTGCACTAGTGTTTCAGCCAGAGCACCACTAGTGCCATCCTCTTGAGTCTTTCACTGAGAGGGTCAAGTGGAGGCCTTGCTTGGATGGCTGTCCCTTTGTTTCTCGCTGCAGGCTTTCACCTAGCATTGGATTAGAATAGTTAAAGTGGTTATGATTGCTAGCCTCCCTACACTCTTCTTGACTTTTGCTGCTTCTGTCAGTGAGGGACTGGAGATGAGTCTTTCGCGTCACAGCACGGTAAGAAGCTGGAAGGGAGATTTGAGGGGGAGAGCTCTGGAGAGGCCTCTTCTCTGCTGCTCAAGGTGGAGGTGAAAGCCCCAGTTCCTTCTACTGCCACCTTACCTTGCCCTCAGGGGCATCAGCTGGGGGTCTGTTAGCCAGGCAAAATAGGTGATAAGTCCACAGTTATTTTGCCATGAATGCAGTCCTCTGCCCTAGACATTCCAAATGACCATGCAAGTGGTCATTTAGCACAGCAGTGTTTGGGAGGAGTTCCAGAATATAGTTGTGGCCCGCAAAATGGGGTTGTCCACAGCAAAACCCTGGATTTACAGTCCATTCCTCCAAAACAGTGCCTAGAAAACACTATGGGCAGAGTCCAGTCAAATCTTGGTGCATTATTTTTTTGCGCAAAAAGTTGGGAATTGTACACGTGAAAGAAAAAACTTCATGTCTTGCATTCTGACAGCAAATATCCTTCTGGTTTCCTGGAAGCAGCTGCTTACAAGCCAGGGCGAAGTTGATCATCGATGCTGTCCAGTTCCATGTTTACGGTGGTGCATCTCCATAGTAAATACTTTGGATTTACATGAGAGTGTGATCAGGATCTGACCTCTGATCAGCAGGCAGAGGAGGGGGGAATCTGAACATGGATTTTATCAACTGCCAGAATCTTCTGTTCTTAGCCTGCTGGCAGGAGAAACCATTGTACTATGCAGTAAAAGAGGGGGATTATTGGTCAAACAAGACAGGATAGACATCTAAAATTAGAGAAGCAGTTAAAGGCGGGGGGGAAGTGCATCATTCCCATTTAATCCAAATTTGATCTTTTTTTCTGCTCAAGTATTCGATCTTGCTCTTCTCTTTGGGTATCCAACCTTTATGCAGCAATTTCTGTGAAGCCTGAAGGTAAAAAAGCCCATCTCCACAATACAGTGGAATGTTACTTCTGCTGAAAAAGGCAGTGGCATCAGAAACTGGTATAAAAAAAGCCCTTTAATGCCAGCTTGCAAGCACAAGATGCCTCTGGATTGTTAAACGTGAAAGTTTGATCTGAGTTATGCTGTCCCATGGCTAGTTTGGTAAGATGGGAGGATCTGAAGAGGTACTATGCAACAGGATACACGTGTCACCAGAGCCGAAGCAGTTAGATGTATCCACACTGGTGTTTTGACTTTATCTCATTTTGCTTTTGATTCTTTACTTTACTTTTGATGATTTACGCTACAGACTATCTCTTCCCAAGGTTTTCATTTCCAGTGAATTTACTAGGTGTGTCCAAGAAGAAGCTGGGTGAGCAACACAGACTAGTTTTTTCTAAGGATTGTTCACCATAGACAATACAGGTGTCATTGATCTCTGCAAAGAATACTACGCTTTAGCAGAATAGATGTGAACTAGTCTTAGCAGTTCACAGAGGGACAAGGTTTGCATCATAGCAAGGACAGTGTAGATCAATCCAGGTGGATCATTCTGATTTCAGGACAAGAGTGCCTAAGCCCATTCAGAACAATTCTTCCAAGCTTTCAGGTGATAAAAAAAGCACTTACAGGACTTACAAGGCCTCGCGCTCTGCTTGGGCAATTGGAGAGACTTCTTAGTTTCTGTCAACTTTCAGTCTTGCCAGCCTGGTCAGCATTCACATTCAACCTGTCTTCTGTCCTGTTGGAAGATTCCCACCATCATCATCCCATGACTTCTCAAGCTATTGACTAAATTCTAGTTAACCTTGACAGAGGGATTCAAAGCCTCAGATATATTGAACTACTACTTGTTTTCCTAAAACTTTCCAAATTGCAAAGGTTTTTCCTTCTCCTTGGCTTATGAAAAGTATGGAAGATGTGTTGTATGGTGAAAGGTGTGGCTTGCTGAAGCCATAATGGTTGGGTTGTACCGAAACCCATGTGTGTGCTCAGCGCAGCCCCTGATAACAGTAAGAGTGTGGATGGCTATGAAACGGCAACCTACAGCTTGCATCAGCAGATGGAGGTGTAGCCATGCGGCTACAGATTCTGGCAGGCCCTTTACTAAATATATGCAAAGGGATGGATGGTCAGGACCTTACTTTGGACATGATAGAGACAGAAGGATAGGTATTCTCTGCTTAGGTTGCTAACCTGAGTTACTAACTCTCAACTGAAATAGCAGTGAAGGGAAGTTAGCCAAATTTATCTTTCTTCAACCATTATTTTAAGAGGAAATAAACAACTCATCTGGGTCACCTACAGATAACGTCTCCTGGCCCTCCCATCCCCCTATTTCCTTTCTTTCTGATTTGGGTAAGATTTTGAATAACTATCCAATGTATTATGTAAACTCTGGATTGGATGGTAAAATATGAGCTGCTTCTCCTGCTTGTCACATCTTTAAATTATTTATAGCAATAATCAGCTGAACTATATTAAGCCAAAAATTGCAAGAAATTTGAATGTGTATATTTCTGTTCATTTAGATTACTCGAAATAAAAGTTGATTAAAAAGAAGAAAATTGAATTAATTTAACTGATTATGCAGAGAAATGTCAATTTCGTAGTTTTCTATTGTTTCTTTATAATTTTTTACCTCCTCTCATTCTCCAAGTCTTTTTGATGGCTTCTGTAGGTGGGAAACTTTATTATTTGATGAGAAAATTCTTTCCATAAGGAAAAAAATACACATTTCAGTAAACTCGTATTAAAATTCATAACTTCATTTCTAGTAAAATCTACAGTCACAACTAAAACTGGAAGCAAAACATTTTCAAAATGTAGGCTTAAATCTGTTTTAAAATGCACATTTAAACTGTATTTAATTTTGTATTTCTTCCTTTCAACATTGATATTAAGGCTCTTTCCAATCCTTATTTACACACACAAAACCCCAGAAATCTTATGCTGTCAGGATGGAGTGGGAAGTAGGTAGAGCTTGAGGGCACTTGCATTTAGCTCTGTCACAGCTTCCTTCAAATGTAGGATTAGTTATCTAGCCTTTCCCTCCGTTTCCCCCACCTAGAAAGTGGGAACAGTAATACTTGCCAGCCTGCTGAGGGCCTCATGAGAAAAAAATCATCAGAAATGTGTTCACTTAGGGAGTGAGACATGTGGGTCCCTTGAGTTTTGAAATATCTTCTTTTTCTGTACCCTGGAGATGTCTTTAAGAGTTAATTTCAACCTGCCAGGGTAAATATGAAGTGTTTTAATGCTGTGACGTGCAGTGCCATTACAGACATTTAAAGAAATGCTAACCAACTCTTTGGCTTGTCACTGCTGTCAGACCACTTAACACTGTCCTCTTGAACCAAACTTTTATGAAGGCAAAAAAAGCCTCTCTGAACTAGCTTTATTTTAGCTTAATCCCTGATTAAATCAAATGAGATATAGCTAAAAATCAGCCAAGATTCAGTGAGTAAGAGAAGGCCAGGGAAGGCATAAAGACACAGGATGGCTGGTCCTAAGCTGCAGAAAGGCCTTTAGCAGAGGCAGTGTGTCAGGGACACCAATCTGTTCAGTGTTGAAAGGCCTGGGCTGCTCAGTGGGATACAGGAATTTTAAATAAAAATCCTGTGTCCTGCCTTAAAAAGTCTATGGGAAAACTTCCCCAGACTTTCTGATGTGATAACCTGTGTGCTGGAGACACACACCAATAGCCATTCAGAGTGTGACCTTAGGAGAGAAACTTGTACAAATGAGGGCAAGGTCTGCCTCTTTGCTGCATGGAAGCTGTGTCCAAGGACACAGGATTCACTGTGTTTACATCTTGCAATTGCTCTTCAACATGGAGATGTAAAACTCCCCTCAAAATGTGTCAGTCTCTGAGCTAAACGGTTCCCATTAGAAATGGACAAGGCCCTGGGGAATTATTTACACAACGAGTTAGAAAGACAGCCAGTGGTGATAAGCGTCCAGGTGAAGCAAGGTAATTTGTAAAGCAAGAGTAACTTTCTATGAAAATAAAGAATGGGACAAAAAAACCCAGTTAGTCCCTGAAAGAGAAGCTGAGATCAGACTTTATTACTTTCTGGAAAAAGGATACTAGGGTTACACATGAAGGAGTTAAAAAAACAGGCATCAGACCAAAAGTGACATCTATCAATGGCTTGTGTAAGGTTTAATAGGAAGAACATGTGAACTTAAATAGTTAGCTGTTGAAGATGACTTTGACATTACTAGCTTTTGTGAAACACGGTGGCATGGCAAAAATCAATGGGAAACTTTAGTACTTGGCTATAAAACCATAAAGGAAAGAGTTTCAGTTTGAGTGATGAGGGAATAGCACCTCAGCCTAGAAAGATCCTCAGAAAGAAAGAATGCAAAAGTCAAAAACTCTATGGCAGAGTTTACGAACAGGCTTAAAACGTTGCACAAAGGAATACAAATACGCTCCAGAATTACCAGCTCCAGTATTTTTAACATTCAGATGTGAAAGATCATTTTTAATGTCTTAATTATTCCTTTATTCAAAAACTTGTTTAGTGAAAGCCTTTTGTAAGTGCAGCCCGTGACTCCACAGTTCTGCATTCCGGATCTGAAAGCCTTCTATCCAAAAATCTGCTCATGTAGAGATTAATACGATAGCAACTGGCAAATCTCATGCTCAACTGGCCAGTCTCTTTGGAGGCAAACCAGGTGGCAAATGTAGTTATGCAGGAGATTGGAACGGATGATCTAATAGTCATTGCTGTTTCTTTCTTAAAATACCTGACTTCTCCAGGGGTGTATTCATGTGCAGGAGGAGAAACAGGCTAGAGCCCATCTTTCGCACTGCTCCTGGTCATGACAGGCTGCCCTGCTCTGCTGCTTCCTAACTACATTACAGATGCTTCTGGTCCTGCCTCCCAGGGCTGGCTGCCACTCGGACAGCAGTTAGAGCAGCAAATTAAACTGGAGGAAGGAGGGTGAGGACATGATACATAATCAATCTTCTCATGGTGGAGGTGGGGGAAACAGTCACGTTAATATGTGAAAACCAGGCGTTAACTGGCAGAAAAAGAAAAAAAAAATAGTAAATAGTACCAATTAAAGTGATTACTTCTTAATGATGTGTGTTATAAGAAACTTCATCTGTTAACATACATCTTTTATGGGAAGAAAGCTGCACTCTAATAGGCAGGAGACATGATGTTACACAGCTTAAAGTCTGCATGTAATGTTTTTCTTTTTTCTCGTGGAGTGTTCCAGAAAGATCTTGTTGCAAAAGAAACCTTGACCAAACAATCAACTGGTTGATTCTTCAAGTCTTCAGCAGCTTATGTAAAATAAGTACAGACAACCTTAAATTTTTAACAAAGGAGAGTAAACAACAACTTGCTAGGGAATTTATTTAATCTATATATTCAAACTGACAGTCCTCTGAATTTCAGTCCGCACTTCTTGAGAAAGAAGAAAATTTCCATAGGGTTCGTGTTACTGGTTGATTCAGAATGCCTATTATAATTGTGAAATATTGGTAGGAATGGATTGAGATATATTCATGACAGTAGGTGGACTAATGGAATTCAGTGACTTTATTTAAAATGTGCAGGAGTTTATTATAATACTGTAATAGAAATGTCATTTACCCTGACGGGAGGAGAGGGAAAAGCCCTGTCAATGAATAATAATGAAGTTATTTAAATGTCAACTTTCTTGCAAATAGTTTGCAAAATATAAATTATTCTACATGTTTCTAGTTTTGTTTTAATTTATTACTCAGGGGAGTCAGAGCTTCAGTCCTACAGTTTTGGTATTTTTTATACTGTCAAATAAACTAGTAATAATTAAAATGTTTATCTTCTTGGGTGTTTGTAGAAATCATTCTGCTTTACTGAAAAAATAGGGAGTCTGATTCTAAACAGCTGCTGGTAAAATTTCGGATGGATTTAGTGGAAGCAATTACAACTAAAATGGTGGGACAGGTGTGAAGTTCAGAATTGAGTCAAAATACTCTGTCTCTGAATATTATTCTTTTACTAAGTATCACCTGCATTTCAGTAACATCCACAATGTCCTAACACATATCTATGGTTTTTTTCCATATTTAGCTAGACTTACACATATATGAAATCTCTCTGCAGACTTTCCTATTTCAAACTCATCTGCACTTATTTTGACCTAGCCTGTAACTGTACCAAGCCAAATCAAGCCAAAATGAAACAATTTACACAGGGATTTAAATTAATTTGATGAAACGTATAAACAACGCCCCTCCCTCCAAACAAGTTGAGAAACCATTACAACATGCATGTCTACACAAGAGCTAATAAAATAGGGCTTACTGTTCACTCATTTACATATAGTTATTTCAGTAGCTGTGGCTTTTCAGCAGATGGTTCAGAGTTTCATTTTCGTGTTTTCAGCTGTACAGGTCCTGGGTTTAGTCCTTTCAGATGATTTATCCAGGCATTTGCTTGCTCTGCTCATGTTATACAGATGCAGTAAAACTGAGTTCTCTCTGCAGAGCTTCAGAGAAGCAGCCTACCACATGAAGTGTGGGAGACATTGGTTGATACATATCTGTTCCCCTTCAGATAACTGGGATTGAATTTGTTGATCCTACACTGTCGTTACTGCCTACACCCTGCTGAGGTGCATCTGTCTTTTGCAACACTTCCAGGTTAGGCTGGCTTCCTGGATCACCAAATGGCTGATACGTTTTCATGGGTTAGGAGTCTCATGCTGTTTTATACACCCATTTAATAAGACAAATGAAGAGCTCATTATCCAGGCTGCTAATCAATGCCTGCTTTTATACATATATATATAATAGGAGTAAGATAAATGCAGGTTGATGATACCCCTGGGTTAGATCCCAACAGAGGCTTCATCTGTACGCAGTGTTTCGTTTGATACAATTCTTTTGTTCCACTGCTCTGTGTATGTGTATCTATCACCGTTTCTTTGTGTTAAAGCACTTCTAGGTGCCTATCTGCTGTTGTGTAACATCTACCTCCCTGTTAAAATTATGGGTAATTGTAAAGTGGTGTAAGAGAAACAACAACTTGTAACTGGGCAGGTAGAAGGACTGGCTATCTCTAGTTTAGAACATGATAATGTGAGTAAGATCTAATAGTAGCTCCTTTGATTGCTTGTGTATTTGTTCATCTGCAAAAAATGAATGTTTTTCTAAGCTTTCCAATCTTTCAGTTGCTTTTATATATGTTGACAGAAGCACACGCTTCCATCTGGATATAACGTTACCTGTAAATAAAGCTATGAATGCAAAATAATTGCCTAGAGATTTGAAGTAAGAAATGGCTGGCAATTCTGACTAAGATTACCATTTGCAATAGGCCTTCGACATCTGTTTGCCTGTGCTGTGGCAGGAGTACTGGCTGCTTTTCTTTAACAACTTCAAAGCGGGTTTTATGTGTCAGATTTTCTTCATTCATATCCCCTTTTGAAGGGTCCCATTTTGAAATCGTTGTCACTGGTATAAAGAAGAGCTGCATTACTTCATTAATATATTTTTTTCCTAATTCAGCAGGTCAGATGTAAAGATTGTAAGGACTAAATGTCTTTATCAGCCCAAACTTCACAAAGGATAGGTTTTGGTTGTTAGGCAGACTGCAACAGAAATACTAATGTCTAAGAAAGCTGGGTGGTGAGGTAGACGAGGTAACCAAAGTGAACCAGCAGTCCTTGGCAGGGCTGTGTTCAGCATCCTGCTGTGGCTCCCTTCAGCTGAATGCTGGAACATCTCTGAAATATTCAGTAACAGAAATAACTGTAACGGTATTCTCCTCCTCAGTCCACTGAGAAAATAGCTCAGTTAGTTTATATGTGCTCCTGAGAGAGATGACCTTATAAAGGGAAAGATCAATCAGTAGATGAGAATTTGATGTTAATGTTCTAACCAACAAAGGTCATATATGCGCACAGGGGTGCATATGTTTACTGGGGGGTGTTGTGGTTTAACCTCAGTCGGCAACTGAGTACCACACAGCCACTTGCTCACTCCTCCCTGCCCCCCGCCCCCCCTCAGTGGGATGGGGGAGAGAATTGGAAGAGCACAAGTGAGAAAAACTCATGGGTTGAGATAAAAACAGTTTAATAATTGAAATAAAATAATAATAGCAATAATAATAATATAATAATAATACTACTACTACACAAAGCAAGTAATGCACAGTGCAATTGCTCACCACCCGCCGACCGATGCCCAGCCAGTCCCCAAGCAGCGGCCCCCCCGGCCAGCTTCCCCCAGTTTATGTACTGAGCATGAAGTCACATGGTATGGAATGTCCCTTTGGCCAGTTTGGCTGTGCCCCCTCCCAGCTTCTTGTGCACCCCCAGCCTTCTCAGTCGGTAGAGCATGGGAAACTGAAAAGTCCTTGACTAGTGTAAGCACTACTTAGCAACAACTAAAACATCCGTGCGTTATCAACATTGTTCTCCTCCTAAATCCAAAACACAGCACTGTACCAGCTACTAAGAAGGAAATTAACTCTATCCCTGCCGAAACCAGGACAGGGGAAAGGAGGGAAAGGAAAAAGCTATGGTTGTAAACCATAGGTCAATTGTTATATGACCAGGACAGATACATGCAAACACTTCGATAAAGTTCCTGAATAGAAAGACTCAACTTTAACGCAAATCCACATTTTAGTGCAATTCATCTTAATGGGTAAAACCCCAAGCTGCTGCCTTGTTGTTTTATTCATGTACTGATTGCAAAATCTGAAATCCCAGAAGCAAAGAAGAAAAAAAAAAAAGTAGACATTAAGTGTCTTAAATACCTTTGTGAATTTAGTCATTGTTTCCCAGATAGGAGAGAACCTGGAAATAAGAGATGCCTAGGGTTTACTTTAGAATGACTGGTTTTGGAGTGATTAGCAGAAAGGAAAATTCGTGTTACTGCTTGCAAGTGAAGTTCTATATGGACCCATTTGTACATTTTAAAGGCAAGATGCCGATTTATTATCTGCAGGAGTATGTTGTACTTTTAAATGTCTCTGTTACCCAGATACGTGTCACTTTTCTGCAATTTGTGGATACCAGCTGTACTGGTTTGGGCTGATTATCTAAATCCCCTGCATATTAGGACATAATTCAGGCAAGCATGAGCTGCATAATGAACAAAACCTCTGCTGGTCATTGATCTTAGTTCCAGTCACATGTTAAGAGTAGATGTTACAGGAACTCTGCACAGTCTTGCTTGTTCACTTGTTTTGTTCTTCCCCAAGACATGTAGTCAGTGTCTCTGTGGGCAACCCTCATATCAGAAATATATTATTTTCTCTACTGAATGGTGGCTCTTAAAGCAAGAAGAAAGCCTATGTGTCCATATTCTCTGCTAGTCCATGTGGAAAAACCCATATAAATTGTAGGTGTAATGCTCATGTAGTTAGGCTTTCAAAAGGACATCAATGTTTTTTGCAGAAAACTGAACTCCAGTTTCACTGAACAATCAGCTGGAGCAGCTACTTTGGAGTATGCTGAGAAAAGACTCTTATATTAACAAAATCAGTCTAAGCTTGTAGTATACAATGAATTGATAACTTTAGTCTCTTGCTGTCTGCTATTTGGCATTTCTGACAATCATTATCATCTTCTATATGCAGAATTTAGCATTTTTTATTGTACATGTTTATTTTAAAATGCTTTGGGAAGATGCTGGTTTAATTTTTCCTAATCTAATTTAAATGCAAATTATAAGCACTCACATGATGCTGTGTGTATATAATTAAGTATCATTATGTACTACATGAATCATTCAAAAAGCTCTAGAGAGCCATTCCGCTATGTAAAGCATGACTTATATTGAAAAGCCACCAAGTGCCTTGTGGTTTTGTGATTAAGTGTTTGTACTTATGAAATCTCTCTGAATTGTAGGTCAACAGATTATGGGACAACATATGAGAAACTGAATGATAAAGTTGGTCTGAAGACTATTTTGAGCTACTTGTATGTTTGTCCAACGAACAAACGTAAGGTATGTGATCATGTGGTTGGCTCATTTTGACTTTATGATGCAATTTCTGTCCTGGTGATCTCTCCCAATTTCCTCAATGTCTGTTACTATTTAAACGGCTGGAAACTCTCCCTTTCTGTCTCCCTCCCCTTGAAAAAATATGTAGCTTTACCAAAATATAAGCCAGCTTGTACTACCTATACTACCTACCAGTGTACTTTTAGGGAATATACTTTACCAAAAGATGGCCATTAAATGGATAGGCATAGTAGGTATCATGCATTTAATTGTTTGCTTACCTTCTGGATGGTGATGATTTTGTTGTCTGAAAGTGAGAGAGACTCATTAAAACAGCAGAAACGCATCTACAGTGGCCAGATTTTATGTAACATTATTTGTCGTTTAAGTGCTCCCGATAGTGAACTGAACAGGATTTGACAAATTCCTGCACACAAAATGCCTTCCGAAGCCCAGAAGGTTTTAATCATGCAAGCACCCTACTGACTAACAATTTACTAAGAATTTATAATGCTGACATATTCATAAAAGGAATCTGATGCCTTCTTTGAGATACGTTTTTGACAAAATTTTTGTAATTTGGAGGTATGCAACAGGAAGTGACAAAGCACAGTTCACGATGATGAAGACTTGTATTCTCACATATGCTAACATACGGGTCTGCTAGTGAACAATACTGTGTTTAAAGACTCTCCTTCACATGCTGTTTAAAAAAGGGTTTAATTCTCATATTTGGTGATAGGCAATCATTACTACTGGTGTTTTGGTGTGGAAACTAAAAAGTAGTTTAAATAATCCTGAAATTACTAGCAATTTCATTTCAGGTTTCCTCATATGTTGGTCCAGAAAAAAATGAATGAAAATAAAATCAAAATGTGATTAAATAAATGGCAGTGGTGACACCATTGTTCTCTTGACTTACTAGCTGTGAGGCTACAGTGCACACGCAGTGGGTGGAAGACCCTGCTCCAGCTCTTTACCAGAGGGAATATGAACCTGGCTAGAGTAGTTTTCTCTCCTTGCTTTCTGTCCTAGTGGATAGTTCAAGTTATTACAGGCAAAACTGAAATGCATCAGCAGAAAATGCTAGTGAAGACTCACCTCTAAAGGAGGCTGTGTATATTTGGGCAGCTGAGGTCTCTATGATGCTGTTTTCATTATAGTGAAACGTTTATGTATACTTTAAGACAGACTGTGAAAGGAAGAGGGAGCTGTCCTAACCAGAGAGGACAATGCTTAGTTTTGTTCTCTTATAGTTCATGTTTAACTCTTTGTTCAAAAGAAACAGGCACTTCTAGGCATGAGTCATTTGACCTATTAAGAAATTGATCCTAAGATGATACAGATCTTGTCCTAATGTCACCTACTTTTCTCCCATTGACTGTAAGTGAAAGTCCATACCATCAGCTGAGGTGTAGACACGTGACAGGGTATACTTGATCCTACCTTCTACTCGCCCACCTGAGCCTGTGACAAATGTTTTGTTCATAACCAAGGAACCTTTAACTGATGTTCAAGGACTTTCTTCCTTCCCCTGGTAAAACAGTGTTTGTGAACACTGGAACATAAAACTAGAGTGGACTTTTGGGATCATGCATTCTACTTCCTTGCTACAGGCAGCTGCCTCATGTGGTCCTAACAAGACAGCTATCAAGTGCTCTCTTAATGGTATTCTGATTAATGGATTGTAGCTGTGGAATTCCAGTCCTTACGTGTTCTGATTAATTCAGCTTTTGCTGGAAGACCCTCAGAAAAAAAGAAATTGGTTACCACTTACCTTTGTCATGCCACCTGATCGATTCCTCATACCTACCTACATTGCTATGATTATACAAGACTGGAAAAAGGTGTAGGAGTGGAGAGATAAATGATCGTAATCAAAACAAACAAGAAAAAGTATGGGTTCAAGTCTCGTGATGAAAGTCAGATTAAATTGGGATTAAATGGTCCCAAATTAGTGGAGAGATGTCATCTCATTGCAGCTGACCCCTAATGAAGATATGAAGCTTTTCACTAGAAGCTAAAGAATGAAATTATCAGATCACTCAAATGTCCTTCAGGTTTGAGGTTTGAAAGGCTGGTCTGCTGGCACAGAAACTGTAGTGTGGAGGGTATATATATCATTATGCCTGATGTTTGTTGGACAGTAATAATACTGTTCTCTAGAACTAAGAAGGGTTTTAGCTGGGCAAAATCTGGATGATCCCTTTAGCTATTGTGGTGCAGAGAAACCTAAGAAGAAACTAAGGTTTTTGCAAGCATGTTAAGCCAACTTAAGTGCAAGCTGGCTCTGAAAATCCTTCACCACCTCTGGCTGCACCTTCCCACTCTCTTCCTTGCACTGCCACCCTTGTTTGTGTAGCCATCTGGTGAGCTGGATCGAGGACTAATCTGCCTGAAAACTAATCCCTTTCCAGCTCAAAAAACAAATAGATGAAAGGAAAAAGCTTTCAGGTAGAAGGGTGGAACTGCCTGTTCTGGCAGTAGACTGCACTAAAGTTGGCCTATAATCAGTATGGGACAGTGCCAGAGGAAACCTGCAACACCTGGGATGAAAGGACCTATGTAATGGTCTAAGATTGAATTTCCAAAACTT
>NW_008825155.1:2254928-2262665 GCF_000699105.1 Pygoscelis adeliae | reverse complement strand
TGCAGGGAGGACTTTTGGAGCCTCTGTTTATGCTGTCTATTTCTGTAGAACATCAGGCCATTCCTCCAATAAACATTTAACTTTAGGCACCTGGCTAGTCCTCCGTGATTGAGGGCATGGGGAAGAGACTGTAGAGCTATATTATATTTTCACACTAAAAATATTTTTGCAGTGAAAGCAAAAATACTAAAACTCAGGGTGTTTATCATACCTGCCGTGGAATGGAAAGCAGAAGGAAACATATTTACAAATTTTGCCACCAAGAACATTTTCAGCAAAAACCTATGGATCCTGAGACCTGATTTCCTGCCCTCCCCCCCCGAAATTCTGATAGCACTGTGAGAGACTCTGGTTACTTTGAAAGTTGCATCTTGTTTCACTAATGTGGGCCGGATGGGTAGCTGCAGACTTTTTTTTTTTAAATGTAGGACTCAACTACTCTAAAATCCATGAATTTTATAACACTCATACTGTTTGTGTGAAGGGTTTATACATTGCGGCATTTAATACTGGGCAAATGATAACAGCGTGTTTTCCCTAAATATTTGCTATATGTGGTAAGTGATTTTTCTGACTGCACCTGCAGCCTTCGATGTTCTTTGTTCTGCAAAGCTGTCCTTAGCAGAGTGAAAGGCTTCTTCAGTAGAAGAAAAGAAATGGTGCATTTTTTATCTTGAAGCTATTGGACAAGAGACCCTGCTACAACAGTGATTCATTAGTGGGGCCAGCATGTACTTAACTTACTGAAGCTGCCTTTTTTCGGAAGAAAAACCCTTTTAGCACATGCTTAACGTTTAGGAATAGTCCCACTGAAAGAGAAGGTAAATGTTGAACTTCGCTGACTCATTATTGCTTCTAATGAAAAAAACAAGTGTATCCTGTATATAGTCTTGTCTGTTCCTTGCAAAGCAGAGCAGTTGGAACAATGAACTGTAGAATGCATGTAATTGGATTTATTCAAATAATTAATAGATTTGTTCATGAATTTCTTATGATTTTCACATTCTGGGAAAGAACAAACAGCAATATGTGTTGAATAAATTGTTTGTTATAATTTATTTGTTCTTCTCCATCTAGAAAAAAATGTATCTATAAATACACAGGATTTGCAGAGCTTCCCACAGTCTATGAATGCCAATTTCTTTCTAAAAGCTTCCAAATTCCAATTCTTGACTCTATTGAACAAAATTAAATCCTTTAACCAGACATTGCAGGCAATGTCGTATTACAAAAGGGTGCTTTGAAAATAAAAATGCGAACAAAGTCAACCGTTATTTACAATTTAAACTGACAACCTATTGCTGTTGCCTGGTATTTTTCTGAATTACAGTATTTTCTTAAGGAAATTACAGAAAATGGTGAGTAACATAGCAATGTATAAGCCCTGGCAATAAGAGAGGTGGAAACCCTGTTACAAAAAATTGTAATGCATGGATCTTGCCAAAGACGCAGAGCCTGTTTGAGTATTTGTGAACAAGTCTCCAGAAGAGAGAATCCCCAATGTGCAATAAATCTCTAGGATTAGGTATGTCAACATTGGTTTATTTGTTAGGTTCATAGAGCCTTTTGTGAGGGGAAATAAAATGATTTAAATGCTTCTACATGAAGAAATAGTGTTTGGGAATAACGCACTGGTGGGTTAAAAATTAAATAGAAATCCAAGTTGATATCTTGAAAATCCATTTTCACAAAAGTTTGTCATTCACTTTCCTAGAAACTCACATGTACTAAGTTTCATGGTCTTTCTTTATAAAAGCCTTTCAGGTAGGTTGCTTTTAAGCATCGCATTGAAAATCATAGACCTATGCAAAGAAAAAGTGAATGGGTGGCGGTGGGGACTCTACAATTGGTTTAACTAGAGGTTTTCTTTGACCCAAAAAGTGCTGCTGGCTATTTTAGACACTGTATCCTTGTATGAAGCACACTGTGTTCTTTGCAAAGAGCCAGTTTGTGCAGCCCATTCGTTCTTTGTACTTTCAAACCCCTTGTATCCGTGTATCTCCAGTTAATTAATAAAATGCTGGGTGATAGTATCTGCCAGCAAGTTTTATGCTATTAATAGGACTAGTGCATCAGATATTTCCTGTGTGTTTGAATTTTTGTGTTAGTTTTTTTCTTGTTTTGTTTTCTCTCTTTCTGCAGGCCTGCCTTGAATTTTCCCTTTATTCCTCCAGCTGTTCAGATTTTAATTGCTGTGTGGTACAGTGTCCTCTTTTCTTTCTCTCTAAAGATGAATGGATTACAGATGCCTTCCTCTTCTTTTATATTTAGTGGTCGCGATTAGCACCTTTATCACAGCATGTTAATTGCTGTCCTGTTGTGTGTGTAGCTCCAAGATAATGGATATTTATTATAAATATAATTGCATGGGTTTCAATGCTGGCTAGATCCCTTACTACTTCAAATTCATTTCTATTAATGAGTTTTAAATGAAAGGAAATGAAAGGGATGGTGGCCCAGCCTTCTGTTCTTTCTAGCATTGGGTGGTGGTGGTGGAGAGAGTAGTTGGCAAATGTTTCTATCAGACAAGGCAGGAGAAGATTTACCCTTATTATCTGAAATGGGAATGATTGAGTGCTACTTTGCATCCTGTGGTATTAGAGGAGTTAATTTGCTTCAGGGAGGTTCTGGTTTTCGAATGTAAACTGCCCAGTTGTATAAAGGGTAGGACCCAGAACTGCATGCTTTACACTGGCCTTTGCACCTGCTCTCCTGAGAGTTGGCAAAAATGTCCGTAGTGATGAACAGTTCCACCTGACAATGCTGTTTCTCTAGAAGCTGCTATCTTCAGTGGCTGAAATCAGATTGGGAACACTTCTAAAAATCCTCTCTCTGATCTGTCTCACCATGGAAGCTTTCAGAAGTCTGATGTGATGGCAGGTCTCAATTTTTTTTACTCAAGGAAAAACAGTTATTTCCAGTGGTATCCTCCTTGTAGGCCTCTCTAAATCTTAGTGTGAAGACTATCAGTTTATATTGGAGAGGTTAGAGCTCAGCAGAGCTCTAAGCACACTTCACTGTAGACTGAGCCAGATCCTGTGGCTGTCAAGGGATGACATCCTTAGCAAATTATGCACAGTGGGAGACCCAAGGTCTATGGTTGATCAGTCATGCCAATAGCCCAAGGTGCTATTGCAGTCCACTCTTGCAGAAATAAAATAAATTATTCTGTTACTCTCCTCTTTTCATTTGGAAGGAAAGGTCCTTGTTAGCTGCAGGCTGTGAGTACAGCCTTCAAAGAGACAGTCATAAGAGACCAAAAAGGCACTGTCTCACAGATGTGAATGTTTTTTTTTGGGTTTGTTGGTTTGTTGTTTTTTTTTTTTAAATAATGTAGTGCCCAAGAGATTTCAGGAGATGTTCAATGAAAGGCTTTTCTTACCTTTTGAAAGGGAGGAACCACTTTGTACTGAAGTGTTTTGCAGATCGAAACATAAATTTCATCAAATGAAAACTTCTGTTTGGATTAAACCCCGTATAGCATAGGAAGGTATATGAAGAAGCCCCCAGATTTGTTTTGAATGTCTCTTATTCTATGACCACAGATAATGAATCTTCCTAGCCTCATCTTTTACTTCAGAGAGAATATTTTGAAGGGAGGGAGTCAAGAGAATATGGGGTGGGATTCATCCACTGGTTTTGCTGATCTGATAGGCAGTTTGGGATAGATAGCACTACACATGCCTTTTCTCCAGTGGTCTTCCAGTGGGAGAATATAGGGATGCCTCCTCACTTGTATCTTTTCTCTAAATACAGTGGTCTGAATCTGTTTCATTCAGCAGTTTTGGCTTAACATTTCACCTCCTGATCACAAAAGAGTTGAAATCCTGAACCTACAAGGGTCAGAATTATTGTCTTAGAATGCAGGGGTGGTTCAGTTGACTTCTGATAACACTATACACATGTAAACAGTTCACTACCCACAGGAAGAGGGATGTCTCACCCCTCAAATTCAAAAATTTTTCATTTTCTGCCATTTAGCAATAATGATGGAGTAAGTCTACTGCTATTACAAGCCAATATCGGTGGTGACTGGAAAGTTGTATAACCTTATGATAATACATATATTACAATTTTAACTTCTGCTTGTAATGTCTCTAGATTCAAGACTAATGCTTCTACCTGTGCACCAGATAATCAAGTATAGACTTGATTTCCATTTTAGAAGACTGTCTTTTCTGCCCCCCATATGAAAACAAGGATAAAGCCAACATTGTTTTTTATTAGTTTAGAAAGGTAGATTGTTCCTCATATCTTTTGGATATGATCTAACACAGCTGCAGTTCAGTAGAGTTTCACTGGAGTCAATGAAGACCTGTAAAGTGGCAGTGACTGAAGAGCTGGTACTGTATTGTTAGTCTTTAATACTGAGTTCACGGGAGTTCATAATTAATGGGCATTTGGTCCATGTTAACAAAGTGAAGGCAGAGCCTCATCTTTCAAAGTGAATATTTTGACTTTTGAACTGTCTGGCAGCATTCACTACCAAACTTTCTGATTCATGGCTATAGTATATGACAGCTCTCAGAATAGCCATTACACACAAAGCCCTTGCCATTATTCTACATCCATATCTCTTCTTGGATATGAAGTGAAATCAAAGCCCATTTATTCTGCTGCTGCTCTTGTGAGCCTATCAAAAATAGTGGCAGTTTTGACATTTTCCCACTCAAAGTAGTACTACAGTATGCCATTGTATCTCACAGGAGTCTCCAAGGGCACACTGAGTGTTGAAACTAATGATAGGGAAGTATGAGCCATGGAATTCAGCTTTAGAGCTAAGATTCACCCAAGCTGAGGAGGGTTTCAAAGATGTTCTTTCCATTCTGACTCTGACCCTGGTTTTCTACAAACTGGACAGTTAAAATTTATGCAAGATAATCTCTTGTTCAATGTCCTTCAATTCTTTTATCCCTTTTTAATTCCTCAGTGATTTACCAAATATTCTGGAACAGATGATATCCCTTTTGGCAAAGGAGGATATATGCCAGCAACTTAGAGAGCAGAGGAGCGATATGTTGTTAGTGGCAGCCCAAATACAGGCAGCTGGATTGATGGTAGTTCAAGAATGTGTCTAACTACAGAGCAGACCTGTCTTACTGTCAAACTTGTAGCTCTATCCGTTTCCATAAGTAAGACAGGCTGTTTAAACCAGGAAAAAAGCCAGTTGCCATAATACTGATTTTTTTTCCTATGAAAAACTAGCCCCAAGTAGTTGAAAATCGGCTTGTTCAGTGTCCCATAAAGTTGGACTAAAAATATGTACAGCAGGGTTGTTTTCATTTACCTTCTGGATTTTGTGCCATTAAAGATACATACTTAAATCTCACTTTTATACCATTTCACTGCTGTGTTGTGGTAGGAGCATACTTCTTTGGTCATGAAACGTGGAAATTGTCTTGTTACTATATGACTTCAGAAGTTCGCCTTAAAGGGAAAAAAAGCACGATACTGTGGCATAACCATAATAGGGCTGGTTTGTTGGGGATTAGAACAGATAATGTAAAAAAATAACAAATGTATGAATATTGACCACAGGAGCTCTGAACTCAGCCCTCCCTTGCCAGGCCTGCAACAAAGTCATACGTAGTATCTGTTAATTAGCAGATAGTGTAATCTGTAGGGCATGTTTACCAGAAGATTGCAATTGCTCACTCCTTCTGTAGTCTAGATATGTTATTATGAAGAAATGAATGACTAAATGACAGGATACTTGAGTGTTATACCTTCTGTCTAGCTGTACTTGGAGTACAAGGAGAAGAAAGTGAAGAAAATAATAAACAAAAATATTCTTGATTATGAAACTTCTGATTGATAAATGCTGGTAAATGCAGAGAGAGGAGAGTGATGGCAAAGATTAATGGATGTAATTAGAAAGTTGTCTACTGCTAAGAAAATGTGGAATTTGACTTGTATGCAGATAGCATGAAAATTAGAGACCAACCAAGTGATGACTCGTATATCATTGAGAGTAACAGGTCATTCCGGAAGCAGCCAAGCTTTTTGGAGAAAATGGGAATAATTTAATGTCTGGTATGGAAAAGATATTGCAAAAACTGTAAATTAGCTTTTTCCTTTTAGTGCTACTAAGTGAAAGGTTTAAGTTTCTTGCTGCAGGGGCAGACAGAGATTTCCCAGAGCCAGAAGAGGAAAAAAAAAACTTGAGTCAAAGATAAAACAGAGAATCCAAGGGTCAAAACTTACTGAAAATAAGGCACTGTAGTCCATATTTTTGTCTCTTGAGTCTTTTGATTCCCATCTCTCCACCTTTTTCTCATTAGTAGCAAAAAAAGGAATTAAAACATTTAGGAAGGGCATATAACTTGGGGAACAAGGAAAATACAATGCCTACTACGGCTTGGAGAATAATGGCATAGAAAGGCTGGGGGTAGGAACACACACAATTATCCTTCTGTTTACCATGACTTGGCTTTCAGATGGTACAGGTCTCCCACAAATTTGCACAAACCCAGTTTTGCTGTGGAGGAGTCTCTTCTACCATGTTCAGAAGTACTGAATTGTGGTCAATGGTTTTTTAGGGATAAGTGACAGCAAAGGAGAGAAAGCTGTTGAGGGAGTGTAGCAGTGATAATGGCAATAATCAGAGACAGTGCTGAGGGCGGTGTAGGGAGATCGACATTAACTGAGTAGACTGAATTATGTTCATAAAGAACTATCGGAGGAGTTCTTGCTATGTATTCTGATACAATGGATCAAGCCCTAGACCACTGTTTCCCAAGCATTTTTTCATCCACAGGGGAGGGTAATCAGACCATGGTGAATGTTTCAGGGCACACTTTTACCTTCACAGTGTTTTTGTGTACGTTTGCTAGGAAGGACATGTGAGGATTTGAGAGAAATACTTGGTAGTAAATTTTGAGTGTGGCCAACTGTTCCCATAAATTTGGGAGCCAATACATTGTTTTGTTGCTTTTTCTTAAACTGCCAGTGCAGTTAAAAAACTGGATAAAAAGATAAGAAACATTTAAATTAACACATTATTTAACAAGAAAGAATCAAATTTACAAAGTGTTCTATTGCATATAGAATGTTATGAATAATGGATTTTGCTATTTAGAGAAAGAAAAATTTCATGTTGGTTGAAAGCACTTATTCCTATTCAAACCATTATTATTTTTTTCTGTTAAGGTCATCCAAGGCTTTTCTGTCTTGAAGAGATTAATGTTAAATTGAACATGTTTTTTGGGTGAAAAGCTAGAATCATTTTGTTTTGAAATGTTACCACTTTTAAATTCTTAAGAGATTTACCAAGATAAATCCTACTGAAAACAATGGAACTTAATAATGATACTTAAATTATATTCTTAATCACTTTGCTGACTCTTTCGTTGTTAAAAGTCTGCCCTTAACAGTTTCAATACAGTAAAACACTGAATTCTCATCCGCACATATGTATTTAGGTCTTTGTATGCCTCTGTGTACACATAAAAGCTCTTTACAGTCTCCAGACCCATATACCTAATTTCTTCATCAGAGGAAATAGGGAGAATTAGAAGGGAATTCAGTGGACAGCAAATGGCAATGGAAAAAAGAGAGGAGAATGATACTAGAAGTTTAAGTAATTTACAATAGCTGAGCAATTTAGATGTGGCAAAAACTTTTAGACATTAGTCCCTTGGGAGGACAATCTTCAGCACTATGCACAAAGAAGCATGAGAGTAAACTGTGATCTGGTCCTTGCATCCCAAATTCCCGATGTGCAGGCATTTCTCAGGG
>NW_008825155.1:2238869-2254890 GCF_000699105.1 Pygoscelis adeliae | reverse complement strand
GCTTGCATCAATATTTTTTTTCCACACAGACAGACCGAAGATACAGATAGAAAGCAGTGGGATATATTCTCCATGAAACTGCACAGTTAACAACAGAACCTGCCTCACTTTTTGATGATTAATCTTGCTGCAAAATTAGGAGGTGTATCTTTAGCAGACAAGATTAAAAAAATCACCTTTCCCTGTTTTAGGGCTCCTTTGCACAGCCAATTGCACAAAGTTTGAACATTATTTTGGTGTGTTGGTTTTTTTTTCAGCCAGAATGTGTTTTAGAGGATTTAGCCTTGAGCATGTGGTGTGGATGCTGGGCTCTCTTTATCTGTTTGCTTATAGGTTCAACACTTTCTGTGAACTCTACTCTTGAGCATGTTGTCTACTCTGGATGTAGCTTTCTGGTGAAGACAATCCACTAGAAGTAGTTCCTTAATAATAGGCATGGCAATGGGTTTACAGCTGTTTCTGGGCATTATGCAGGATTGAGAACTTAATATCATATTATTGTGACTCATCCTTCTGCATCAAGCCCAAGTTTCTTCTGTCCTATTAAGTTAAGAACTTTGGAGGTAGAGATTTTTTTTCTCCATCTTTGAACAGCATCTGTTCCTTTGGGTTCTGGTGCAGAACTTGTCTCCCATTTATTACTATTACTAATGCTAAATAATGAATGTGATAGCATAGCAAACCTGAAGGACAACAGTCTGTGCTTAGGTTTTGGCCCTTAGGAAAGAAATGCAAACACATCCATATACCCTCCCTTATGTAATGTTGTTCAGCTCCCAGAAAGTAAAGAAAGTGTAACAGTTTCTCTGCCTGCATCTTGAGACCCTCGGTCATTTATGGATTTTGTGTTAATAGGTACTTGAGAAGAAATACATCAAATGTATGTTTTGCTAAGGTCAGAAAATAATCAGCTGCAAAGACAGGAACTGAACACAGGATTTTGGTTGAAATCCTAGGCACAAAATAATCTTTTCTCCCAATTCATGTAATTCTGGAAGATCTGATCTCCTTTTATACCATTCCTTTCTGGCAGCAAATCTCAGACTGCATCCCATCCATGCAAGTTTTTACCCTTCATTTGTATTGCTAAAAAAAAATAAAGCTTTTCACCATAAAAAAAGAGCAGAAAGGAAAGAAGGAAACACCGTTCAAAGCCTGCTTAGGAGAAGAGTAGCACTAGGCCGTTGCAGAGGAATAGAGGAAGCTTAAGCCAGTCATCCAATGTAGCAGTGGGCAAAGTTAACAAATCATCTGCTGCCCCAGACCCCTGTGTGTCTAACACCAGTGTGCACTGTAATATTCCTTTTTTTATCTTGAAAATAAATAAATTTCTCCCACACCTTTTGAAGTATGTCTGGCATTCTGAACCTTGGAGCTGAGAGCTATCTTCCAAGTCACGTCCCTTGTTAAAGTGTTTCACCATTCTCTTTTTATAATACCTCTACCAGCAAAACTCTTCCATATGTTCCAGGATGCCAAACCTTTCCTTTTGCTACTGTTTCGAGTGTGTTACTGACATTTACAAGCTCTCACAGGGGCATTCAGTCAATTACCACCAAAGACTCCCATTGTTCCAAGGAGACTGACCTTTCCCCTTGGGCACCAATTAAAATCTATTACTTTTATTCCCATAGTGCTTGCTGTAATTGGAGCTCTGGCTCATTGCCAGGTAGAACTCGTTGGGTTTTCGTCTCCTTTTCTTTATTACTAAAACTTTGCTAAAGATAGCAAGAGTGAAAATTCCAAAACATACGATGTACATATACTTTGGGGAAAACAACATAATTTTAATGAAGCTTTTAAATTAATCTCTCTTTCACTTGTCATCAGCAGTATAAGAAAAATCCAAGTGAAGGAATAGATATGTTTCACATGATGGCATGGCTTGCTTGCTTCCTCTTTTTGTTTTCTTCCTTCAGCTAATGTGCTCCAATTATTCTACAGCAGAGATTTCCCAGCAACTTAAGGACAAACATGCTGTGAGCATTGCTAGTACTGAACTACTGTGCTCTGACAGTTGAGGGGAGAAAGGTGGAGAGCTGTGTCCCTGTCAAGTGTCTTAAGCCTCAAGACCTGTCCTTTCTTGTATTACAAACCACTAGAAGCAAAGACTGTAAATACTGCATGACTAGTAGCAAAGCTGCATATTGTGGTTAAAATTCTTCTGTAAAATTGTACTTTCGTGCTTATTAAGTCTTTCTACCAGCTTAGGTTTCCTCTTTCAGTTGCAATTTGTGAGGGTAGAAGCGACTGCTCATCAAGTATGGAGGGTTTTTTCCTCTATTGAAGCTGTCTGCCTGGAGAGCTAGTCAGACATCTGCCAGAATATGTTTTTTGTGAAAAATCAGGATTTTGAAAAATGTGTTCAGGTGTCTGCTGTTTGTCACCTCCTCTTGTTTGTGATCTTTGAGGTTGTATGAAACTTTCTTTGTTCAACCTATTGCCAAACCCTCAAAACTTCTTAAGGAAAAAAGTTATATGTTATTGTGATATTTATCATAGAAGGCAATTCAGTTTTAAGACCAGCATAGTATACAGGCTTATGGTGTAGATGGTTGGGTATAAAACAGACATTGGTAAGTTGTCCAGAGGTTTCTAAATCATTACAATGATGAAGAATTCTGAAAAATCTAGTGTCTATCAGTTTGCACAAGTCTAATTACAAGACAATTTGACTTGCTTAGAAAATGGCCATGTTGTGTATAAGCCAGTATTAATACCTGGCAGTATCTCCTTGTCTGATAACTATGGAGCAAATTCTGGTTCCTTTTGCTTCCTGTTTTTGGTATAAGGCAGTCTGTTTTGGTTGCTTATTCACTTGTTTTGCTCACGTCTTTTAATATTCTAGTAAGTTAGTGGACCATACTTTGACATTTTTGTGCAGAATGATTTCTGTGCCTTCATGTCCAAGTCAAATAATCATTTTACCATTCATTTACCAGCTGGCACCAAATAACTTTGCACTTGGTGACTTAGATAAGTCACAGGTTGTTCTAGGAATGTGTATGGGTAAGACCAAGAATTATTTTTTGCTTCACCTACAAAAGTCTGTGTGGTACCTTGAATAACTAGAATTATGAACAATGCATATTCTTCCTTTAGTGGGATATGATGAAACATTAAATTTCCTTCCTCACAGTGACTTGAAACTGTCCTTTCTTTCCCCCACTAGATGGGCTTTAAATGAACCAAACCTGTGAACAGCCACTGAGCAGCTTCACTGTTGAGAAGGAACAAGAGATAAACCTTTCTTCTCTGGTCCAAGGAGGATCTCAGGTCCTAGGAAAGAGTCGCTTGTGCATTTTGGTTTCACATGTACCTTTTATTTTAAGGTTTCCATCTCTCTGCAAATTCAGAGAACCACTTTTCCACTGTCTTCCCTAGAACAAGGCTACCAATAATTGGAAATACTGAGAGTCCTTTATACCGTTCTGGACTTTTAATGCTCCTGCTGTTTGCTTGTTTGCTTTTGCCAGTTCCAGAAGGTTGTTTTAGATGTGAATCAGGCTCAAGATTGATTTTTATGTCTAATAAACCTGGAAGAATAAAGCTTTCTGAACTGGGGGCTTTATTAACTGCGGGAACAGATTTCTCAAGCCCTGCTAGATACTATTTCATATATTATGGGGAAATAAAAAATATCGAAAAGTAAAAATAAAAAGTATTTTATAGAAGGGTTTGAAATTTCCCTAGGGGTAAACTAAAACCCCTACCTATTTCCTTTTTTTTTTTTTTTCCCTGGCCATCAGAAGAGGTAAGTAAAAGATTATGACTTAGGAGGCAACCCCTCAGGGATGAATGCAAACTTTCTATCATCTGAAGCCAGCAGGAAGCAACTAGGTTTGCATGATAAAGAGGCAGTTTATCATCTGTGCCATTATGTGCTTTAACATTACAAATCCAAAGCAACACCAGTTAATTATTAAGTTTTCTTATATGGGAGATAAAAACAACCTTCATTCATTATAGCCAACATAAAGAGAAACTAAAGTATTGAGGCTTTCCTGTATTCAGGCTTTCCTGAGAAGGCTAGGAGGTAGAACTCACCTCAACCTTTTCACTTGCTGAAAGTTTCCTTCATAGCAGAAGAGAACCATTGAAGATGATTCTGGAGGAAAAAAAGAAGAAGGTCCAAGAACCTCTTTCTAACAAACAATAATAGAACAAGATATGCCATAGGCTTTATGGAGTCCAGTAGCACCTGACCTGAGGTTATTGGTGTCTAAATAATGTTTGACTTTGGCCTAAAGCTTGTAATCACGTTTTTGTTACAGAAGCAGTGTCTTCACCTTCTGTAAGCCTTTCTAGCTGGGTTAGTCTGAGTTTGGGTTTTTGCTTAACTTCCACATTGTTTTCTCTGATACCAAGCTACTGCTCTGACAGCTAGGAAAAGTCAGTGTGTAACAGTTCTCTGGAAACAACTGCCTTACTCTGAGAAATCTCCTACCCTGTCTTCACACTGCAAACTCTGACAGGAGCTGTCATTGGCTGTGTTAGGAGGGAGGCAGCAGATACTCGAGGTTTGGACTTGGCACCTGGGTTCATGCCATGCTAAGACAGATATTTCAATTAAATAATTTCTAAATGTCTTAGGAGTGTATGTACCACTTTCCTGATTTTGCAGGCAGCCTGAAAAGTAACTTTAAAACATGTGAATTGCCTTGTATATCCCAATGAGCTATTAATTCCAGTTCTAGGTAATCAAAAAGTCCCTCTTCAGTTTTAACCTTACCATGACTGCAGGTACATTAACTCACTGACACCACGTATCTAAGCTGATGGGTAATCCTGATCCTTTTGCTATCTGTTATACAGGTCATGTATTGCAATAAACATTTTCCCTTTACAACAAAATGAAGTTGGAAGGGTCATCCTTACAGACAGAATTTGGACAGGAAATTAAAATCGTCTGAGGTGAATTTGGCATACAGGTAAAGCCTGTAGCTATGATCACTAGTTACACTGGATAGGTGTACCTTCCTTCCCACAGTATCTCTACAGCTCACATCCTCTAAATAAACAGCAAAAGAAGGTTTATAAAAGCATTTCTTTCTCTCCTAGTGGTTGATAATGATCAAGCAGTGTTTGTTAACTGGCTAGCAGCATGTACTATGCTTGTCACAGCAGAGACCCACAAACCCAGAGGCAGCAAAGTAAGAAAAGGTGTATGTATTATTTTTTAGCTGTGTCAACCTGCCTGTTTACTTGATCCTGTAATCAGGATCATGCCATTAGCTGTTCAGATCAAGGCTGTGGTTACAGATGTAGTAAACAAGGGCTAGGAATAAAAGAAAAGAAAAAGAAAATGCTGCAAAGCACTAGCATAGTCATGAGTAAAAAAAATGTCTAAGGTGGCTAGGTCATTTCTGGGAGTGTTCCAGATTCCAACACTTGTCCGCTGCTCAGTCTGTTTCTGTGATATTAGAGCCCCTAAAATCATGCTACATACACCTGTTCTTACGTAAGTATGGCTGCCTCCTCAGTCAGTGTCTTTCAAGAATGAGCCTAAGCCCACTCTAAGGGTGAGATTTGCAAACATGCTGAGTGTGTGCTAAAAGGAAACTCAGGGAGAAAACAAACCACTTCTTTGTCTGGACCTCAGGATTCCCTTGCTTTCAGTGAGGATGGTCTAGGCTAATAGCATGCGATTGATCATCACTGAATGGTTGATGTTGATCAGAAAAGTCAACCATGAAGTGGCTCTTTGAGGACGTTGATGGTGTTTGCAAGCAGGCAGGATATGCAGGCAGTATGTGTTTGGCTGTTTTTTCCACCGTTTGGACAACAGATGCAGTGTGATAAGTTTGCATATTTAGCAATGTAGCCTCATCAAGCTAAGTCAGGAGGACTCCAGGTTTAGATTCTTTATTTATCTAGCTACCTGAAGACACTGTAGATATAGCCAAATCTATATATAGTTATAACTTGCTAGGGCACCTCCTTCACAAAACCACCCATGGGTTGATGAAGAGGATCCCAACATGAATAAAGCTTAGGCTCGGAGTATGTCTCTCTTGTAGCTGGCTCCTACAAGTGGTAGGCTGGCACAGCCCAAGGTAGTTTTCAGCTAATTCAGCTACCATCAGAAGGGACATAGGCTTCAATATAGGTTACAACAGCCTGTCAGGAACTTGGAGTGCTTTTCTTATGTGGCTAAAACTTGTGTCACTGCATCTCAACTGATGTCAGTATTCAAGTTAACTGAATTATATTCATATCTGTAGGAGTCTTACCTCCTGAAAGCAGTGGGGAGGTGACTTTAAGAAATGTAAGAATTTTTAATAATCTAGAATTTAAGTAATCTGGGTTTATTTCTTTACCTGCTTCCCAACTTGCCACATAACTTTGAAAAAGCTGTATTGATGCTTTGCTAGCTCTTGACCTCTGCAAAACAGAAATGTATTTCGCTGAGAAATTCTCAGAGTTTCTTTGGGTGAGGTGCTGCGTAAGTGCAAACAATTTTTATTAATAGTCAATTCATGTGCATAATAAAAAAAGTAGGTTCCCACTATAAATAAGGTTGTATTATTCAATATATCTAAATTACAGCCACAGTAAAGCTGCGTTTATAGATTCTGTTTGGAATTATATGATTAGGTGCTACATTATACTATATACTGTTGTACATTATTGCTTTGTGAGAGATACACTGTCTGTACCACTTGAGATGGGAAAAACATGTCTTTCAGTAAAAAGACATTTCCTAGGCTGGATGCACTAATATTTTATGAAAACGTGAATAAGTGAAGCAGATTCATCACAAGGATAATGAGAAAACATTATTTTTGCTAGGGTGGAGGATAGTTTAAAAACAAAAATAAAAATCAAACCCCTGAACAGCATCTCTCTAAGTTATCTGCTTTCAAATTCTAAGCAGCGGGAGGGCTGTTCTCTCCTTAAAATGCAAAACCTCAGAAAAAAAAAAAAGTCTCATCCTTTTGAAAAATCCATCCCTAAATGTTATAAAATATTACTCGGTAATCCGTCAAATCATTCACACTGAAGGCTGCTGTGGTCCAGCTTGAGTTTAATCTAAAGTGAAATTAGCCCACGTTTCCTCCTTCTGGGTCAGACTTTCATCCCATGCAGGTTCCTTCCCAGGGGTTCTCCAGGGACAGGGTGGTCATGACCAGAGACAGCATTAATGGTGCTGAATGTGTAATGGGAGAAGTGATTTTCAGAGTCACAGAGGGTCAGGCAGGTACCCAGCTCTCAGCAAGTGCCTTCAGTGAATACTCTTTATATGCAAGTCTCCTTTTTAATGTGTTTCAATCCAGATAAAATGTTCCACCTCGCTGATTTGTAGAGAGCAGCAAAGATAATTTTTCCCGTTTGAACATGTGGAAGAGCCCCTTTCACCCTGCAGTCTGTGAATTTTTGTAATTATCTTAGTCACTAGCAGGTGGATGTGGTTTTTTGGCTATCTTTGGTGCTTTGGCAACCCAAATGAGCAATGTCTCTCTCTGAACTAGATTGACAGTCTTATGCATGACTGCACAGGAGCATGTCTTGCTTCCTTCTCTGAACTGTACTTCTTGTACATCAGCCTGGTCACTGGTAGTGTCTGGGGCCAGGAAAATCAGTGGACCTGATGGTTAAACAGATCACCACCACAATGCAGGGGAGTGAAAGGGTTAGAGGCTTCCGGTAGTCACCCAGTAAGTGAGAATACAGTGGGTACAGGGGTTGTAGGTTAGGTTCACCCTGGCTGAGGCTGCCTCCATTCCTCTCAGACTGCTGGAAGATCCAACACAGAGAAGAGATATCCAGACCCACTCTTCTCAGCCCAGTGAGGGCAGGCAGGTAGGAAGCCTGCAGGCAGGCAATCCTTGAGGTTTTAACAGTACAGTGATCACAGAGCAAGCTCAGCCTCCATCTCTAACTTCTTTTTTCGCTTGCTGATAGCCACCTGTGAATAGTTTGTCAGGGAAAGGTGCCAGAATCGTCATTGTCCATTTAGTGCTCTGCTTCAAGTTGGTAACAAGGGGCTCATTGACTACCAAGTGCAGTCTGTGCTGTGATGGGCCCACGCACAGTAGAAATTCAGACCCCTTTCCAAATTATTTCATGTGAAACATCAAACAAAGACTGTTTTCATCACTCTGGGCATTGGAGGTGTTCTTCAGTGCTACCCACTGTTACTAGCTCCAAAGGTCTTTTATTCATGTTCTTCAAAATATTCTTCTTCTCTTTCCAGCCTCTCTTTCAGCCATGATTCTTGGAAAGTGTCTATCCCACCACCTTGGTCGCAAAACTCATTTTCAGTACCAAAGCTCTATGAAGACATCACAGATCATAATGAGCCTAGTTTAAATTGACCAACTGAAGTGTTGAAGATACATCATTAGCTAGACTAATAACCTGTGTGTAAGAAACTCCCCTTCTTCATGATTCCCCCCTTTTCTGTAACCTCCTGCGACCCTTTAGCGTAAGAGCAAATAGAACTTCAAACCTCATATTTTCCAGACACAGATAATCACTGCCCTCCAGACCTCACTTACCCAGTTATGTGTCTGTTCTGTTTTCCTTCTCAGTGGTCTTGGGTATTTTCCTTTGAAAGCAAGGGAGTAATCTCGGCATCATTCAGGGAACAGAGAGAAGAAAAAAAAAGCCCAGGGTTTTTTATGTATCTGACTTCTTTTGCTCTTAAGGGCTAATTGCTCCTCTCTTCAAAGACTTGCCAAGGAAAAAAAACCGTAAGAACTGAAATATAGCTCATCACTGCTACATCATTTGACTGTCATTTTAAAAAATTTCCCCAAGTAGCAAAAGCATTTAGAAGGGGCTTGGCACTGAGCAGCCGGCACTGCTGGCACACAGCAAATTGTGCTGCTGTTTAGACAATCAAGCTGGGGTGAGAGAGCGCTCTGTGGGGTGAGAACATGCATTTGTGAGGGTAGATGTGTTTGATGAGCTGCATTGTGGATTTGTTTCCGTATTTGTTTACATATGAACTGAGAAGAAGAATCTAAACCTACCAACAAAGAGGTTTTAGATTGAAGAGTTGTTCAAAGTGTCTGTAGCTTGGATTTTTCTGAAAGACTTTTCACTGTCAATTCTTTTTTGATCAGTGGTGTGTCCCCCAAACAAACACACACAAATGCATGCAAGCAGATCTGAAAACACCTGGTCACCAGTCTCAGCTGGTATAAGCTAACAATGCAAAGTGTTTTATGGACTAATTATTTAAATCTGTATGTTAAAGGATTACTTCATCTGCTCCTGAAATTAGATTTGATGGGTATTTTTAGAGGACTTTTTTTTTTTTTAGAAGAGGGAAGGCATGGAAGATGAAAAATATTGCTTTTCCAAGGGTGGAACAGTCTTTGGGAAAGACAACTTCAATGCAGGATAGAAATAGTAATTAAAAGTAGAGAAAAAGAAGGAATCTGAAGGATCTGGTAGGAAAGATAATCCTAAGGGAAGAGAGAATGTCAAATCCAGGTCTCTGAAGTACGTGCTTTATGGATTTTATACAGTGTAGATGTGTTCAATGATAACCAGACTGTTTGGCTTTTCTAAAGCTAGAAAAAAAAGTGAAGGATTTCAGAAATTTCCTTCTGATGAAGGTAAGAGTTTTCTTTTTTAATCATGAACATGTGTAAGAAGCAGTGAAATAAAAATAAACAAAGAAGACTCAATTTCCTTTCTCCATTGTACCTGAAATATGTCTTCTTCTAGGGCAGAATGTATTTGGGCCTATTTAACAGCATGTGGTGAAACTACAAAAATGTTTGTGAGGAAAGGAAGAAGGAAATCATCTCTTTCTGAACGTGCAGGGGAAATTTAGGCAGAGAGAATGTAATTAGCCAAGCTAAAAAATGCCTGAGAGAACAGAAATTGCCAGCATCGTTCCTGCACAGTGTTCTGACAAACTTTAATGAATGCAAGTGGCCAGCACAGTAGTTTTAAGTATAGTCTGGAGGCCTGCAGTAAAAAAAAAACAAAACAACCAACCAACCAACCAACCAACTCCAATAACTACAACAAAATTAGAGGTACTTTTTGGGGAGAGGACTTTACTTATTTATTTTAATATTTATCATAAATTTGTAATCCACAGCTAGGGTATCTGGGGAGGGTAAGTATATTTTCTGTTCATTCAAAGGGAAATTTACTTATACTTTGGTGTTCAGCTAGTAAAACCATTTATTGAGTCTTAAAAGCTGCATTTAGATAGGACTTTACATATGTGAGAGAAACTACTTTAATATGCCCACCAATGTTGTTCCAGATTCAGGAACATAAAGAAGGAAAAGGAGGCTTCATCTCTGCCACCCCACCACCTTGAGGCGATCTTGCTTCTCACAGTATTAAGAATACGCCTGTTTAAAAACTGTTCTATGGCCCTGAAATGTCCCTATGCTATATAACAATGTCACATAATAATATTAGTTAAAGTATCTACAATAAAAGATGGGACAGGAAAGCAGGAAAAGCAAAAAAGAATAAGAAACCCAGAAGTTCTTTATGCAATAAGATGTGAGTATTAGACTATAGCCTTGTTAAACTGAGTAATAATCAGAATAATTAACATGTTTTGCTCTGATTTTAATTGTGATTATAGCTGGAGTAATTTGAAAAATATATGTTTGATTTTCATGTTAAACAAGTACCCTTCTTAAATTACAGTTACTAATTTAGTACAATATTAAGGTCTTTGGTGAATATAAGAACAAGGTTCATTACAAATTAAAAATAAGGATGTACAGAGAAGAGTACTAAGTGAATTGGAATGAAAACTTGGAAAAAAAGAATCCAAGCCTGTCCTGGGAATCGTTTACAAGCTTTTAAATGCAAATATATCAAAGCATTTCGTAAGCCATGGATCTCATTTTTATTCTCTATTCCACTGTTTGAAAATCAGCCACATCGGCTCTCACTTGGTTAACATTCATTTTACGAGTCTCAGATCTTGATCCAAAATCTACTGAAGTCAATAAAAAGACTCACTTTGTATGCAAAATTAAATTATTCTTATTAGCATGTCAGAAGAGCTTCTACTTGCAGTATCCTGCCATTGCAGCATCGAAAACCAGAGCACAGCACAATATTTGGCAAGAAGGTGGGATTTTCTTTATGAGCCTGCAGATGAGCTGGGCTCACAGGCAACGTACCAGACTTCATCAGATCCTCTAATGTGTCATTTCAGTAGGTGTTAGAACCCGTAAACCTTTGAGGTGTTGCAGAGGTTACCCCAACAAATGTAATTTTCTATATTTCACTCTGATTTGTACTCAAGCCCCATATATAAGCCCACATACTTAACGTGTAGTTAGTGTATTAGTTTCATATGCTACTCAGATACCATTGTGGTTTCCCTACCAGAGATTGGTGCATCATCTACTGTATTAAAAAGATAAATAAAATGAAATATATACAATTCCTCCTGGTTGTTTTGTAGTCAACAATGTACACATCGGGAAACCAGTACTGCAGTCAACAACAGTTAATAGCCTGTATATCATTCTTAGGTTGTTCTTGTATACCTGACATCCACCATAAAACTTAGTCAAGGGTAACCATTTGCAAAAAGGATTTATGATGTCTTGCAGAATAATCTTTATGCTGATGCTTAAATTAAAATACCAGTAACATCATCTGAAATGAGAGCTTTAAAAATGCTGGCCAGCCAAGCAACCAGACCTGAGTATTCAATGTTATCCTGTTTACCCGTGTGCCCATTCACACATTTAAGTACCTTTTTACTGGCTTGTGTGTGTATTGAAGTATCTAATTCTTCTATGTGTATTTAGAATTTCTTTTACATCTGAAAGAAATCTGTTGCAATTATTTTGTCTGTATTAAGTTCAAAGTTGCTATTGTCTTCTACATCTGATGTTATGTATGAGATAAGACAAGAGAACTACTGTGGTCTCTTCTGCCCTTAACATTCATGTCTGAATAGTCAAGACCAGACAACTGATGGGAAGACTAAAAAGGTCTAAAAACATTAAATAATTTGTCTGTATCTGTAAGACCGCTGGTGAAATGGGAATCTGAATCCCAGTGTAAATCCTAGCCTTTTGTCCTATGAATTTGACAATGCTTTTTTCCTCAGAAGGTTTCAGATTCTGTTAAAATGCTGCTGAGAACGTGTACATTTGCTAAATCAATGGAAGGTCAGCAGCATATAGGAGGTTGATGGAGGCCAAGTAAAGGAGAGCCATCACACTTGTGATTAGATTGAATCACATGTGACTGCAATTCCTTGCACTTAATTTTTCATTAATTAAAAATCATAAATTATCTTTTATCAAACTCAGCTGAAGGGAGTATTTGTGGATGATCTATATTAATAGTTAATGGCATGACTTGCAAGAATGGTAACATAAGTTCTTTACATAAGTAATTTACCCAGTGCATTCTAGAGAGAGATATAAGTAAAGTGTGACAGTGATGGAATACAGACACATACATACATACAATCAATCATACTGATGGAATACACACACAGAGACACATACATGCAGTCATACATATACAGATATATATGTACCAAAGGAGAAAGGGTGGACTTCTGGGTCCTAATGACCAGCTATCCCAGCCCTCTGAGCAGCATATCGAATTTTCATCCCACAGACATTACAGAATAGAGGAGAGGGAAGCTCTGGGATGGTTTTGCAGTTGTGAGTTTGTTAATGGCTCCCAATCATTGCAAGATAGAGCTGACGGGCTCTACAACAGCATGGATATGGTTTTAGAGAAGTCTCTCCTTGCTCATTTCCTCCTGGTCAGGGTTTAGACTACCCACTGGACCGTGAAGCGGTATAACACCATTTCTGACTGCATGCCATTGAATTTCTTGCAGTTGAATTGCTTGTCACTGTTCGGGTATCACAGGTCTACTGGGTGATGTTCTAATCTGCAGATGAAGAGACCCAAATGTATTATCCTGCTTGCTACTGTTTTACTTTGCCGTAGACTTCATTTGTGTCTTTTGTGAAGTCACTGAAGTCAGGATCTGTGAAGGTCTATAGATGCCTAGCTCCCCTGGCTTCACAAGACTTAAGTAGGAGTTGGATTCCTTCTTTCCTTTACAGTCTGGGGCAAAGTCTGATGCTGGCCTAAATTTCTGACAAGGGAGGTACACAGATGGAAAGTGCTCTGAAGGTCTCCTCATTTCTTATCTCTTTTCAAGGTTTGGGAACTGTAGTTTTTCTCATCAGAGTTGTGTAGCTAAGTATTAACAGCTTTAGTAGTTACTCAGATACTGCTGTAATGAATAGATATATTCATAGATATATATAGCTGTATTCTTTACTACTAATTTAGTAGTGGTTTGCCTGTATTACAGCCACCCTTAGGTAGGCACTGAACCATGCTCCCCTCTGGCTTCCCCTTCGTTGCTGTGGAGTGAGCCGCATGCCTGATGTTCTGAACCAGCAAAACTCAGTGTCTGCCTTGCTGATTTCCAAATAAGTCACTGCAAGTGCCAGTCCATGGGGACACTGAGTCCTTTCCTATGAATCAGGATTTATTTGCTTTTAAAGTATTACTACTAGAGAGGAGGAGGAGGAGGAGGAGGTGTCTTCCTCAGCTGCCTTAAGGAAGTCATTTACTATTTTAATATGTTGCTGTGGATTAAGAAGACTGCTGAAGGGCAGAATGGCAACCTCCTCTTTGATCCAGATGACTGGCTCTGTAGGTGGCGGTCATTAGAAAGGAGAAACAGCTCTATCCATCCTATGACTCCAGCTGTAGGGAGCCATAAAGCTGGTTTATATCACACCTGGTTGTGTGACACAACTCAGGTTGTGCCAAAGCCTGGCCAATTCTTTTTGCATTCCTATTTCTAACACGCTGCCTTTCCTAGCTGTCTACAGGGCTAATGCTCTTATTCAGGCTTTCAGCATCTCATGTCTCAATTATTGTAATGTCCTTTCCCCAGCCCTGACAAAAGTGGCATGGCCATCTTTGATTCATTCAGAATGCAGCTGCAGAAATCAGACACCTAGCTTTCTGCTTCAGCCATATGACACATCTTTTTGAAATGCTCCCCAGCTTATTACACTAAAAATAGGACTGCTGGCCCTTGCTTTCCAGATCTCACTACCTTTGCCATACCTCACTGCATATTAGGAGGTCAACTGCTGCCTCCGATTAACCTGCGATGCTAATCTCCACTTCTGCTTGCAGCATTTTCAATTAAGTGCCTTTATACGGTTTCTCAGTGTGCCTATCCTGCGTGGGAGGAGAGGCTTTCTAGGGAAGATCCAGTACCCTATGCTAATACTTTCCTTAAACAGAAGAGGGGGTTTCCTCTTTTTTTTTTTTTTTTTTTTCTTTTCTTCTGTCATTCGCACAAAACCTTGATCATAGTTGGGTTTGGGCTCTTTTGGCTGCCTTTAGTTTGTACCTTTGCAGGTACTGTACTTTGTAGTTCTCTGCAGCAAAGACCACTGTTTTGTTGATATTTGCATGTTAATTAGAGCAACAGACTCCTGGACTATGATTGGGCTGCTGAGATGCTGAGTTAACACAAGTAATAATTAATGAAGTAGTTGGAAAAAGCTGTACGAAGTAATGAACCAGAGAGGGAGCAGACACTCATCTATCTGCTGGAATGAAAATGAGAGAAAAAAAGATGGTAAAAGTAAAGGAAACAGAGGAAGGAAGAAAAGAAAGGATAGAGTGGAGGTGGGGGTGGGATTGAGAGGATTAACAAGAGGGGATTTACAGAATCACAGGTAGGTGGTTCTTGCAAATCAAGTTGTTATTTTTTTGTTTGGTGGGCGAACAATGCATTAAATCATTTGCATAACATTCCCAGGCCCTCCAGCTTAATCCTTATAGCTCTGAAAGATTCTTTGTTTGAGGGGGATTAAATTCTCTAAAGAATTTAGGGCCAGGTCTACAAGGAGGGTTAGCACCAACTCTTTTCTTCTTTTGACTGTGGTGGGAGTTACACCTAATTAGGACTTAAATAGTTAGCCTTTTGTGGAGTTAGGACTTTGTTCTTTTTTTATTGTATTTATGAAAGGTTGATATTTCATTTGTCTGAAATAAGAGATGGAGGAAACATAATTTAGGGTCAAAAAACTTGTTTGATTTCCTCCTGGGCGTTAGTTCTGGAGAGAATTAAACATTTAATGATTCATTTTTATTAAATTGCTGAAATTTGCAAAACAAAGTAATGTTTAAATATGTTTAAAAACATATTTTTTAAACATTTCATTTTGAAGTGGTTAAAATAAAACATTTAGGCTTTCCTGATGCTTTTTCCCCTGAAAATGTTTCAGGTGAAACTAGTTTCTGGGATTGCCAGGATATGTGACTTTACAGTGGCCCTCGTGAAACTTCAGGTTTTTGAAACACACACGACATTTGCAACAAAAATATCTATATCTGCTTGTTAGAAACCAGAACCATGTATCAGTCAGCATAGTTAAGAGACGTAGGCCTTTCCTTGGATGTCTTGAACAAACCGTGTCCTGCATGTGGCTTTTTGAGGATCTGTCACTTCACCTGCTTTCTTCCTGGTTTTGACTTAGATATGTGGCATTAGCCCTGTTTTGTGAGCAATTTTTACAGAAAGGAAAATAGGCAATTAACTAAATGACTTGTAAGTCAGGGGGCCGGTCTGAATGAAATCACTCTTGTCACCATAGTATTTGATTATTTTTTTGTTTATCAGCTGCTGTTCTTGTCCTTGCATGTATACCTGTGTTTATCTGTAGGGGCAGACGTGGCTCTGCTCTAAAGGGAGGACCATATGTGATTCATCATGTCATATGACACAGGATTGTTCTTGTCTCAGGAGGATTGTGCACTTTCAGCTTCTCATCTCTCGTATATCCATATTGGTTTCATCCACATCCAACTATTTTTAGAGGGAAAAGGCAAGAAAAGCAAACACAAACAAAACTTGTAACTCACTCAGATGTTCTTAAAAGCAACTCCAATGAAAACCCTATGAAACATTATTTGCTAAGTCAAACTAGCTCTAAATTCTGTCAGAGAGCTGATTATTAAAGGGTCTTTCAAATCCTGTCTGTGTCATCCTTGCTCTACTCTGGAT
>NW_008825155.1:2218435-2238851 GCF_000699105.1 Pygoscelis adeliae | reverse complement strand
ACCCTATTTAGGGATATAGGCCATACATTCTGTTTACTGGTTCGTTAATATGTCTGGACGTGGGCTACCAAACCTGTACAGGGTGTTTAGCATTTGTCTGAGGATACAGATGAAATCTGATGAAGTTGTAATGGAGTGAAAAAAAATTAAAATTGACTTCTAAAATGCAGCTTGGTCGTTCCAAGATCTGTGTAGTGCTGGTCTCGCTCATTTTTGGAGGAGTGTTGGAGGAATTTCTCAGAGGAATTAAATTTAATGTCTTCAAATGTTGCTTATGCACATAACTATTAACTGTTTCTTCAGTAGCTGAATGCTCAGGGGGAATGTCTTAGTGCTGCAAATAGTGCCTGCTTTTGGAGGGGTTCTTTTCATTAACATTGAAAGGTCATGTATTTTTCCTCTTTAAAAAAAGGGAAAAAAAAGGAAAAAGGAGAAAAAGTGCACATACCCTGAAGCTATTTATACTGACTTGGAAATGTATTTAAGGCCTAGCAAGTTAGAAAATCTTACACGTTAAAATGTTGACCAATTTGTAAAACAAACATTTTCTTCTTAAAATGCTGTGTTTGCACACAAATGTTTATGTGTGTATTTGCACACACACATTCTACTAAATATGCAAATATCTGTTATACAAAAAGGTTAAAATTATTTTAACTTCTTGTTGTTCTATTAGCTTTTTGCTTTTTACAAAACAGGATTATTAAAAGATGAGGTCAGTATGGCTTCCTCCCAACAATGTTTTCAGTAACCAAAACTCATAAAGCATATTCTAGAAAGAGAGATGGGGGACCAGATCATCAGCTACATACTTCTAGTAAGTGGTTACAGATACTATGAAATTAACTTTCACAATAACTGTAGTCTGAACCTCTCCCTTATATGCTGACTTTAAACTTCTTTACAATGATTTTATACTTGAGTGACAATATGGAATTATAGTCTCAGGCATACAATTATATAAAAATAATTTACCAGGCTGATAGGTAAATGCTAAATGAATTGATTGGCATCAGCGTCCATGCATGTCCTCTTAACTTGGCAATGCAAAGTGGCAGAACTTACTTTACGTCAAAGCAAAGAATGCTTAAACTAAGTCTAATTATCCTGCATGTACTGGGGATAAAAGTATGTGCACAGACAGCTTAAAGCCTCAGGTAACATGCAGTAAGTTGTTAAGCTGAGATGAATTGACTGCAAGTCTGAAGATTTACTCCTGACTTGTCCTAGTGTAACCAAGATCAAAATTGGGTGATGATTCTTTAAAAAAAACATGAAAATTGTGACTAGGTGTTATGAAGTATTGATTTTTAGTGTAACTAGTTATCCTTGAGAATGGACCACTAAAATGAGGCTGAGTATAAAATTTTCCCCTTCAGGGTAGCAGAATTTTAGGATCTCATATCTCTCAATTTGTTGGGGACGGGATGGGAACTGAAGCTGGATGAGAAATAGCAAGCAAGAGGCCTGAATATAATATTAAGAGTATCTAACAATTTCTCACTTCCGTAATCCTGGCTCTTGCATAACATCGTTGGTCTCTGTTGTCATCTTTCATTGTAGAAATAATTTAAGCTCTCTGGGACAAGGACCTCACATTTTATGTGTAACTACGGTGCCTCTGAGGCTGTATAAATACTGCTCTGATTGGAAGGCAGAGAATTCCATGTTTCCAAATATATAAAACTTTTACTTTTAGGCTGGATGCCCTTTGAAGTATCAAATCCTATATTTGTCACTACCCCTTCGATTAGCTCTGCTTTTTTGGCACTGTTCTAGACCTTAATGTCTGGGGCCTTCTGATACTGAAGACTCTCACCTTTGGTATATAAAGTAAGAGTTGGAGTGGAAAGGAAACAAGGTTAGATTGAAAAGCCCCTAATTCTGATCTGAAGAAGAGCTAGTTCTTCTGGGTCTGAAAAAGGATTTGGGGAGATTGAGCAGTATTGATGCAACCTGACATGATGATTTGCTTCCAAATAAAACCTTATTCTGATACAAATCAAGCTAGCCATTAACGTTTCAAGTAAGGGACAAAACAGTCTTACAAAGCATGTTCACCTTGCCTTGTGTAGGCCCGTTATTAAGATTGCAAAGCTATGAGGTTATCATTCTTGACTCCCTCTTGTAATCAAGACCACAGACTCGTCAGGAGAACAGTTCAGCAATCAAACGAAAGGTGAAGTTCCACTGCAGCCTAAGCCAGTCTATGTCAGGGTTACTGCAGATCCCCTGTGTCCCCTTTCACACCCTACTCAATAGTTGTGTTTCCTATTTTTTCTAGCATTAGGGTTATGTGCCCTTGCAGTGGGCTGGTTCAGGTTGATAAACCAGCAGGCAGACAGAGTTGAATGAGTGCCAATGATAACACAAGAGGAGGGGCAACAAAATCTGCAGCTAGAGGCAGAGGAGACAGGAGGATCTTAATACCTGTGACTTGTGTCAGACTATACTGGTGTGGCATTAGATTTTCTGAAGCAGTATCTAAAAAAACTTTCTCTCTGCTGGTCCAGAGCTGTGTATATGAGATGTCTGATGTGAAGCAATGTGACTACTCTTCTCCCCATCATCTCCCATCAGAGAAACAGGCGATGAAGCCGAAATAAACTGAGGATTCAAGTTCCTTTATTCTTCTTCCATGCCTGTTTTTTCTTGTTAGTTGATGTCACTGCTGTGAGGGGGCTTGAGAAGAAAAATGTCAATATGGACAGGACACACTGAGCTGGAGTCTCCTTAATTAGCCTTCTGCCAACTCCCTGAAAGACTCTGGAGAGAAGAGCATGTCTAGCGACTAGATTCACAGAGGTCAGCGTAGTTTTCCAGTGCCTCTTAGGCAACACACAGCTAAATGTGGAAGCTGGCACTGTTCTCATGCTTGGATTTTGCTCTGGCTCTTCTCAGAGCCTCAATATAAGAAGGTTGAAATCACTGAGTTTTCTGGAGTTCTGCCATTTCACTCACTATCTAAATTGCCCCAGTGACTTTATTATGCAGGAGAACATGGACAAGGCAGATCTGAATATAATAAAAGGAGAAAGCTGTGCCAAATCGGCACCTGAATCAAAGGAGAATTTAGTCACCTGACATCCGTTTCACTTGTCAGCTAAAAAAATTATGTAATTAGCTGAGATACATGCCTAAAAACTACAAATGTGTCAGTAGGATTACAAAACTGGAAAGCTATAAGGTTTACATTTTTCTGTGCAAGTGCTCTGGAACTAGGGGGAAAATCCACATGCTCATAGCTGCTGACAGAACGCTTATAACTTAAATGTTTAAGAGGGTGTATATTATCAAATAGCAAACTTCCTAGAGAGTTGATTAGCGCACAAAGTAGACTTTCTTTTTAAAGGTTTTTAAAATTCATTTTAATGGGTGAGAAAAGCTGGCTGACATTTTAGCTTTTATATCAGCACTTGGTTAGTTCTGTCTCATCCATGGCCCATTTTCTGAATCTGAGTCATTGATAAAGTTTTCTGGATGCAACTTCTATTCAAGCTTAATAAAGAAATCAGGATACGTGGCGGGATAAACGTTAGCTTATTAAGAAAAGCAGTTAATTGTTATCATATAGTAATGAGACTTTATTGGCTTTTATGACATTTGGTCTAGGCTGTGGAGAGAGTATTTTTCAGAATGTCTCTAAAGAAGAGGGATGTCCAGAGGACCAAGAATAGGACATACTATCCATTACAGCTTGGCTATGCAGAGTAAGCCAGCCAGCTCTAGAGTGACAAATGTCATTATTGATAAAATTTTACATGAATTGGTCAGTGGTCTTAGAAAACTTCTTCAGGTTACACTGGCTAAAAACTACACGCATGATTGAAATTAATAGTCTGTCTGCTTTTATACTTAAGGCACTTGAACAGAGGTGAGGGGATACCCATTTGCTGTTCTATGTGTTCTATGAATTAATAAATAACTTCAGGGCTCCAGGAGCTTGAATCCTCTGGAGAGATTTCTTTTGACTCCAGGGAGCTTTGGATCAAATGTCAGAGAAGGTGCAGGGTTCTTTGGCAGTTTTTGGTAAAGCCGTTCAGAAAGACTTTGTGCAAGTCAGTTTGAGAGAGCTATCTGACAAATGACAGTGTGTGAAAAGAAACAGTAAACATCCCTGTTGTTCAGGAACTTTGGGATTTAACAAAAAGTATATCAAACAAATTAAATATTCTTTAAAAACATAGCTGTGGAGCTGATGACCTTAAGGAACCATTCCACCTCCAACTTCTAGTAATGTGTAATCTCTGCCTCAGATTTTTTCTCAGACTGGGACATTCAGCTGGTTGAATTTTAACTTTCTTTTTAAAAGGGGAGAATCACTGTATTCAAAGCTATTCAGAGGTTGGGCTTGAAATGTCACAAAGTTCATGTTTGTCAACAACTCTTTTCTTTGTTGGCAGCATGTTTATAGGCTGATTGTGCCCCAAAGATGACACTTGGCCCATAAATATGTAATAGGAAGAAGGATAGTCTTCTATTACAGATACTGCACTCGAGCATTTGAGGTTTGGCACAGGCTTTCTTAAGTCTTTTAACAAATGTGCTGTTTAATTGCTTTGTGCCTTACCTTTCCATGATTAAAAGTGAAGGTGAGAACATTTGGTGTACTTGTGATATTCAAAGGATAACTGAATGAATGCATGTGAGGTAATCAAATTTTCTGAAGATCATTTGCCCCATAGAAATCAATGGTAGATAGATGTAATTATCATTATGAGATTGATGTAAATTTGATGCCAATTATTTCTAAAGTAAAAATAATTTAAACTTCACAAATTAGTTTTAGAAATGTTAATAATTTCTCTGCTTTTGAATGTTAACAATTGGGCACACCCACATGTATTAGAATTTGGAGAAATGGGGAAAGAGACATCTCTGACACTTTTTTGATGGATCAGGTACAATAGAATAATGAGAGCTGGTTAAGGAAATACTTTTCAAATAATTTATACAATAAAAAGCCCTGGCAAAGTCTGCTATTTGTCATGTTCCTAGCTCTAATTCAGTGAATTCTGTTTTTTATAGTGACAGTTCAACTGATGAGGGTGGCAAATACCTTGCTGGAGACTCCAGAAGGTTAAGCAATTATGTGAAAAAGAATGTCTTCACCACATTCAATAATTATTACAAAATCACACCACTTGTAATCCTGAGCACTATTTGATGACTCACTATAGTCAGGAAGAACATCTTTTAGTTTATTGACGTGACAATATAAATCTATCATATCTTTGTTTTCAGGGACCTGGATGTTCAGCATATGCTAGTGGCTCTTTTAGGCAGTTCTTTTATTCCCCTAGAACATAATGTAGCCTCAAGAGAAGGCTTCTCCTGCTAGTAGACTAAGGGAAGCAGAAATTTCAGCATGAGCTCTGCCTCTCTGTGTGCTTTGGTTTTATTCACAGCCAAAGTATTCCTTTAGCAGGGTTAGTGCATCATCTAGAGAAGGATACATTTTTTTAAACGCTCCGTGAATCTGTAACGACTGGGCTTAATAACATATTTTAGAGCAGGGGCTGTGATGAGAGTTGGTTGCCGAGACCACTAACACTGACTTTTTTGCCTCTGGATTTTTCTTTCTGACTGCCAGTCCTCGATTGTTTTCTACTTCTGGTTATGTCTGCATAACAAATTACTGTCAAGCATGTTGGGCTGTCGATTTCTAGCGTGTTAACTACTGCATAGTAACTGCCCATATACTCACTCCTGCAGTGTGATAAATTTGTTGGTGCATGCTCATTAGTGAAAGTGAGGAGAAATGGGCACACATGGGCAACTAATGTACAATAAATAAAGGACAGTTATCTTGCCTTGTGGGAATTGACTTATATAGCCATAGTTTTTACTTCTTTTCTAGCCTTCTTAGTACATATAATTTTTTCATTCATCCACACACGTGGAGTCAAATTAAACTGGTGTGCTTCATTGGTGTTATCCCTATGTTTTGAGGATCTTAGAACCTGCAGTGCATGAACAAAATACAATTGACACTTTTATGACTTGAGCTGACTATGACAGCAAACGATCAAGCATAGTAGGGACTTCACAATGTTGTTTGGCTTCACCTCTGTTCTCCCTGTTTTTCACACCAACTGTATTTGTTGTGAAAGGCTTTTTACTGCATGTAGTTCTGGTACCTTTGCCTTAACTAAGTCTGTTCTGAAATTTCACTTTAAAATGCAGTCCTCCTCTCTGGCCTCTGACTTACCTAAGCCCTTTCTGTAGTAAAGTTATTAGATCCTATTCCCTCAGCTTTCCACTTTTTCCCGTGCTTGTGTGATCTCTCTGCGATGTGTCTGGAACATGTTCTTTCCATCACTGGCTTACCACATCTTGTTTTCTTTACTTATGGAATGTACTGCTATCTGAAATGATGTTTGGGGCACTTTTTTAACTTATGCACAAAAGATCTTACAGAGAAATTAGTTGCGCTGTATTATGCTGTTACCCCCTATGGCAGTGGGGATAGTGTTCCCAGTGGCCAGAATGGCCTATCATTTGCTTTTTGCTTGTGAGTTGAACATGGCCAGAGAAAGCTTAAGAAAAGGTTACCTTACATGTTGAGTGCAAATGTAGAACTATTGCTAGGAGCATTCAATCACCTAACCTCGTTTGCATCACTGAGCAACTGACAGACCTGGACATTAATATCTGGAGTATATCCTCCAGGAAGTCGTGCAAGAAAATGCTGGTAATATATGATCCTGTTTGAGGCTGCCTGAATAATAAGAAATGGTAGCTTTGCTCTCACCCAGTATCCATTAGGCATTATGGAAATAACAAATGATTAGTTGGCAACTCAAGAGTTCTACAGCATAGTAGCTGTAAGCATCTAAGCATTGTGATCCTCAGAGTCTTTAATGTAAGGTTGGACAGGGCAGAGACAACTGAAGAAATACATACTGGGTATTAAGCAGCAGGTGGAATAACAAGAAATGGGCAACACTGGGATTTGCCATGGCTGATGATATAATAATTCCTAACTTATTTTCCTTATCACCAGAAGGAGCCTGAATTGTGTCATTACAGTCTGAATTGTGTCATTAGAAATACTATTGATCAAGTTCTCATTAGCAGTCATTGGCACTAAACAGCCATTGTTGCATGAGTTATCTGTGCTGCTGAAACTGATACTGATCATTGGCTTCTGATAACAAAAATGCATCTCCGTCTTTGAAGCCAGCTAGTTGATTGAGTTAAATTTCTTCCATACTCTTCAAAGTTAGGAGTGAGCTATCACAGGGTTTAACATCCCCAGCTGTTTGAAGCCATTAAAGCATTACAGGCTGTCTAAGTTTCCTTTGTCATCTCATGAGTAATAGCACTGCTTGAAGTCATTAGTGCCTCAGCCTTTCAAACATTAATTGAAGTTTTGTGAGCAGACACCCAAATACAGAAGTATGATACAGAAGGACAATTCATGCTCTCAAAGAACTTTGCTAAGAGTAGAAGCAGAAGGTGATTTTTGAGTTTGACTCCAGAATGACATCAAGTCACTAAAGCAAAAATACCATGAATTCTAGTGTCCTCTTCAAGCAGTCAATTTTAAAACTGCTGCTAAGTATGATTCCTCTCTTTCTTCGCTATTGCAGGATTACTTCTGTATGGTTTTGGCAATCAGTCTAATAATGAGTAGGATTCTGATTTGTCAAGATCAGCTACACAGCTAGGAAGGTCACTTTAAAATACCCACCATCTTTTATTCCTTTTAAAAAAAACTGAAATGAGAGTAGGTTTTTATGCCCCTCCTCGTATGCTGAATTTTAAGTAGACAGATAAGTTCTGTTATAGCAATATTCATACAAAAATCCAGCAATGCTTTGCCCTGGTTTGGTTCTAGTAACTGTTATAGAAGGGCAATTAACTATAAAGTCTATTGTGCAAGAAAGCCTTCTTGCAAGCTCCACAGCTGTGTGACTGCTAAAAGCTTTAACTTTTCACACTATTAAAAAGCCAAGGAGCGGTATAGATTGAACTTCCCATCAGGATGTCTCTGGAGACACAGACAGGCGACTTTCTGTCTTAAAGAAGGCTCTATTTGGAGGTGATAACATTAAAACATATAACTTGCTGCAGTACTTCTGCAAAATCAGTGCTCTTAAAAAAAGAAAAGGAGCCTACTTTTGTTCTCATTGATGAAACTATGCACTGGGTGATGAAGATAGAACGGTATAGCCTCAGTTGGTTCAACCTCTAATTATGCCATTAACTTCTAATCATGCTCTATTAGCCTCAGTAGGCTTTTGCACCAGCTGAAGTTCTCTTTTAAAAGTTGGTTTTCTGTTGGTATTGGACTAATTAATCATGCCTGCCATGGTGGTATATGAAGTCAAACCAAGAATGCTGATCCTTTGCTTTAGACATTGTAAATGTAGATTGGATCATGAATTGAAGGTGGGGCAGTAACAAAATCCCAGCAGATTGATGTATCATACTCATTTTGTCACTTTTATTTAAAAGCTTTGAGGAAATGACTTGTTTTAGAAGAGGGCAAATTGCATGGAAAGAGCAGGGAAAGACAAGAGGGTCATGGAGGAGAAGCATCAGCAACTCTGCAACAGAGTAGTAGTAGGATAAGAGCACCTTACTTTCTACATTGTCATCTGTCTAGGATGTCATAAGGTATGTGCAAGGAAGGAAATGAGGCATGGGGCATCATTTCCTCATGAATATTTTATCCCTCGTGCTCTTTCAACATCTCAACATGACCCACAACAGCTTTCAGGTACATGTGTCTGAATAGGCTCAAGAAGCCATCTCTGTGGAAAACAGCTATACTGAGTCTTTGTCAGCTGGACAACGGTGCCCTTGCTTAATGTGAACTTAATGCTCACATTAAAGTTGGTTAGATATCACAGGTGGTCTGTGACACTGTAGTTCCATTCGAAACCCAGCATTATAGTAACCAGAGGGTAATAGCAGAATTGAAAAATACCTGGTAATGAAAAAAAGTGTTTGGTGTTATTGCTTAATAGACTGCACTGAATTCCCTTATCAAAAACCAATACAGAAAGTAAAGAGAATTATTTATTTTTGGACGTGGAATTCTTTTCAGGCACATTCGGTATGGATAATTTGAGTTTGTCAACTGCAGCAACAAAAATAAAAAGCCAAGCTAACAATTTGCAAGTGGATGCTAATTCCCCAATTGTTCATGGAACATGATTTGAAGTGATTATGAAATTAATGCATTAATACTAAAAATGCTTTGGAGAGAAGCAAATCATATAAATGTGCATAAAAAGAACTAGCTGTAGACATAATTTGTGAAGCTGTGCTTTATTCTCAGTCAGAGGGAAAAATTAAAATTAAACTAAGGAGAAATTTTAAAGAACATTTCAAAATGACCATGTAAGAAACCAAAATGAAACAAAGCAGGGAGCTTCAGCAAAGCCAACGTATAGAGACTGCTTTGGAATTAAAAGATACAAAAAGTCTCATGTCATATATTTACGAAAGAAGCACTTGCTTATGTGAGTAAGGAAGAATTTCCAGCTGTATGAGCACATATGCTGGATAAAGATGACTCAAAGCCTGGAAGCAGGTAGATGGTAGAACAGAACTGTGTGCCATTAATCTGAAGAGACTTTATACTGAATGGTGAGAATTGGAAAATTAACAGACAAGGTTGGGAGACTGTGCTGTCTTTGGTGCTTTCTCCTCTAAGCGCATGCTTGTCTCTTTTACGGTAGTTAGCAGAGAAAGAACCTACCCTCCACTGTCCTCATTCACAGCCCAGAGTCTAAGCTTACCTTTCCCACATTGCACCTACTTTATTTGTAGAATCTTTGATTTTTCTGTAGTAGTCTTTTGAAATTAACTTCAATGGCACTGGAGGACAGGCTCAACGTGCTGCTTGAAATGTTTGGTCTGGTTTAGTGAACCTATTTGTTAAAATTACAGGGGATTTCATTGCTCACTCTTGCCACTGCCAGACAACGCACCACAAAGTAGTTTCTTTCTGGTTTTCTTCCCCACTTTGTTTTGATGACCATCATAGGGTAGGAAAATTATCCTGATTCACACCCTCAAGCAAGAGACTTCATTCATGCTGAATTCCTGTCCCTGCACTCATTTTTTTCCGTCTCTACACCTAAAAATCAAGGAGTAGCAGCACCAAGTGTACCATGCCAAAGGTTATATTGATCCAGCAAATGTATGCTCAGCTATTATCATCATCTGTTGCATAGATGTGTGTTGCGAGATAGATAATTTCTTGAAAGCAATTCCATTTAAATCTAGTCAGAAAATATCACTAACAACCATTAGATTGTATAGCCGTGTCCGAAGAGAAAAGAGACGTAACTCTCAGTGCAGAAACTGTGGTGCCAACTCTCATGATTTTGTCAGGAGTCTTATGATATGTGTCTTTTCTAAAGTTGTCAGCTGGTAGAATCAATTCTGAATTGGAAAGAATTTAAATTTTTGTTAAAATGAAGTTTCTGGACTTCCGAGTTCCACAGAAAAGCTTTAAGAAGTAATGTAAACATTACCTAATGAAACCCCCTTTCCTCACCCCAAGAACAGCCAAAAGGTAAACAAAAATTGTAAATTAAATGAGATTTTTATTAATGACTCTTTGGAGCCAAATTCTTGTTTTTCAGGTAGTTAAGTTTGAAAATACTGTCTGAGTCTTTATAAAATAGATGAGCAAAATAAATGAAAAAAATTCTTCCACTAGCTGAAAAATAGCATTTATTTTTGCAGACAATTTAGTAAACTTACTGCTTTTTTACTGTATATAAGTTTTCATTTTCTTTCACATAGGTTCCCTACAATTTCAGGAAAAAAGAAGTCTGAAATGTGAATTACTTTTTTCCAAAATATTGGTAACTATCATTAAAAACTGTACTTTTACTTTCCCCCCCTTCATATATCTTGGGGAACAACTGAATACTCCAAGTTCTATCTTGTTATACTTTCTATTAAGGTTATACTTCCTTACTTTCAGAACACGAAAGCAGCAGACAGTAAAGGATCTGATACTTCCCTCAGACGGGTATAATGTCACCAGCTGCAATGAAGTCAGTCCCAAGAATTTTGCCAGTTAGGGCAAAACAGATGAAGGAAAAATAGCAGTTTCTTACCAACCCTACCTGATTCAAGCAGCTACTATTCAAACTTATTACTGGGTTCCAGCGGTTCATAAGCACTCTTCTTGCTGGAGGCACCAGTCCCCACCTGAGAACCGACGGACTGTTTTAAGTGCTTTGGATAAAATCAGCCATGTATATTGAACATTTTCAGCTGGTGGTTTTTAGGTGAAATGAGATGAGAGCATTTGCAAGGAATGGAGGGATAAGAACCTTGTGCAGAGAGATGGAGATGAACAGGTGCAGATAATAATGTCCTTGGGACCAGCAGGGCATCTCTGCCCACAGTCTGAGGTGCGTGTAGCTTTGTGATGTTCCCTCCCCCTTGTTTCTTGCCTTTGGGTATGCTGCAAAACACAGGCAAGAGTAAGAGCTTCTGAAATATTAAACTGCACAGTGCCACACAGGTGCCAGGGCTGGCCAGAGGCAAGTGGCATGGCTTGAAATGGTTGGCTATGAAACAAAGTGTTTAGTGAATTGACCATCTGTCCAAGCTTGGCATAACTGTGATATAGCAGAGACTATCAGCAGACCATCAACATTGCTATTTAAAATTGTTTACTATGTTAACATTTTTTTAAAATTCATGGCTGCAACTTGTCACCATTCTCATCTCTTCTCTCACTTTTCTGAAATATCCCTGACACAAGGAAATGGATTCCACACTGTAATGGAGTTGCATGTGGTAGAGGCAGGGTGAAGGCCGGGTAGATCTGAAACAGATCTTTGAGTGAAAGATGTTCCTGCCCATGGCAGGAAGGTTGGACTAGATGATCTTTAAAGGTCCCTTCCAACTCAAACCATTCTATGATCTCTAGTTATCATTGCATGCACTGTCATAACACTGAGGGTGCAAGAGGTCTCTTTGTGCTAAAAAGTTTGTGAGACCATGGTCTTGTTGCCTCTTGTGGCAGCATTAGAGTGTAATGTTCCTCCCTCCTACCCCTCCCAATTGTTCTCATTTGCGGAGAGCCGAGAGAAAGCAGGAGACAATTTATTCTTCCTCTGTTTTAAGGGCTGAAAAACGTACAATTTCCTTACCAGTCAGTCCATTTATCCTGATTCCAGTAGCCACTCTGGTATTACTGTTCCTCCGATTGCACCTCCATTTCCACGCATCTTCCTGTCTACCATAATAGTTGTGTCTAGGTGAGTCTGAGTCTCTCTTGTAGTGGCATAATTATCCTTAACACAGCATACTTTATAGAACATGTATTCAGCATGTATATATGTCTTGGGATAGAGACTGACTGAAGACAATGAACCACCTGAGAACGTCTCTCCCAAGAAGAAAACTTTACTGTAGGGGGGTATGAAAGAGGTGTAACCAGGGGAAATGGAAAACTAGGCATCACAGAAAACAGGCACATAAAAAATGAATATCATGAGAAACTCTCTTTATAGTGAACTTTATTTATTTTGGACTAGTCTCCCTGTAGGCTTGATAAAGGATTCATGCAAAGATTTGAGTGTTCATGAGGCCTAATAAAAATAAACAGACCAGAAACTCCTGAAATGATAAATCTCTCAGGCCATGTAAATTCCTGATTCCCTGTAGCCGGAGGCTGAAACCTATTGAAGACCTGCCTGGCCATCAACTCATCCATTTTCACAATGCATTAGAGATTTTTCCTGCCCCAGGCTATCCCTGTTTATATCCTGATAATGGGGTACATCCCACTGTCTATATGCAGTGAACCTGTGTCTATAAACTTTACAGCTCAGGGTGTATCAGTCACCTGTGCTGTTAGGCTGTTTTCAATGCCTTTCAGGATTAAGTTCGATGTACTTGAAGTTCAAGTACATTTTAGGGGATATCACAAGAAATAGGAAAGAAGATCATGTGGATCATGAGTTCATCACTAACTCGCCCTTCAGGGAAAAATTGCTCCCTTAGTGTCCCTCTTTTCCTTGTCCCTTTTGTAGCTCTGCTTAGGTTACCATACTTTTAGGCCAAGAGTCTCCTCTTGCTTTCATTAGGATTAACGACCCTTAGGGCCTGCTCTTCGGGGCTGGAAGATGCTATTGTTTGTAATACGCTTACAGTGCAAGTGGCTTCTTTCTTGTTGTGCCATTGATTGATTAGTGGAGTTTGTCCAAGTAATCTTCCCTCTTGATATGTGCACTTTCCTTCTCTACCACAAAATTGGTGTGAAGATTAACTAATTAATCTCATGAGATTCTTTAATGACAGGAAAGCCTTACTGAGCAACAGAACAAAGTACAGGCAATATGTATGAACACAACTCATTCCAGATCTCTACAAAGCTGAGGTTTCTTTTCTCTTCTGAGCAAGTAAGACTGTAAGACTATCTCAGCTTAATTTTTTTTTTCCCTTCAGTTCAGTACAATGCAGAACATCTGTTGCAAAAAAACAGATGATTAATAATTGAAACTAGATTGCACTGTCCAAAATAAAGTGCCTATAGTACTGTAGCTTTCTGGAGTTTTTTGTCTTTGTTTCTTTATTTCTTCTCAAAATATAATAATCAAATACAATCGTTGTTATGAGTTAGATTTTATTCCAGAATGGAAGTTTCTACTGTGTTTTACTTAAGTTTTAAGGAATAGATTTTCAAGCTGTTTTCAGTGATAAAGATTTTTACGTCAAATGTATGTAAAAGAAGAGAAAGCAGGGTGTAATAATAATGAAACAGGAATAGGAAAATTTAATTCCATGTCAGGCTACTAAATTAGACCCAAATGGGCTGTGGAATGAAGAGATAAGAATCTAGAATTTGATTTGAGGGAGATTTGAAAAACCAAGAAGCTTAATCTTTTCATGTTCCTTCCCCCAGAACTGATTGCTCCAGAGCTAATGTTTATGCGTGTGATTAGGAACTGAGCCTGACGAATTCTATTTTCAGCACTGCTACAGGATCACAGCGGGTGAAACTAACCTTGGTGCTTTGGGCTCATATAGCACTTCTAGCTTCCAAAGCTCTTGCTAAGTTAAGATGGACCTTTAAGTTAAAAGGAACGTAAAATTGAAGGTGTTCTTTTTTGTTCTAAAACTGACATTATAACCCCAGATATTTAAAATTAAGATTAACACTGAATGGAAACTAAACAGTTTCAGATTGGATAGGCCCAAAGAGTTTGTGGAATCTCCATCCTTGATGGTATTTAAATATTGACAGGACAAGGTCCCGAGAATCTATCTATACCTTTGAAGCTGGCTCAGTATGAAGCAGGAGTTTGGAGTAAAAGACCTCCAAAGGTCTTTACCTACCTAAATCAAATAATTTAAGTTATAAATCACTTTATAATTCTAGATAAAGCAAAAGTAGCTCTGAAACATCCTGTGGTAATCTATTAAGTTATATCAATGAAAGGTTTTCTTTATTGTTTTTAGTATTACATTTCTATTTTTGCATAAGGATGACACCAATAAGTGTTTGTTTCCTTTTTTACAGTCCCCATTAAGACACTAGGTGTGTTAACTCAAGAAAGGACAAAATGTAGAATCTTTATTTTCATTTTATTTTTAACTAATGGAAGCTTCATTTTAAAAAGCTAAGATTTAAAAAGTGATGCTAATCTTCAGGGATTCCTTTCTCCCCCATCTCGTCTTTTTTCCTCCTTTAGGTAAAAGTTATTACTTCAGAGCAAAGGCATATATTTTAAGAATTCACCCTAGCTGCTGGGATTGCATCTTACTCTTCTGAAGGTGAAGGTCTATGTTTTTCTCTGTTCACAGTCTAGCCCACAAGCAGTGACTCAGCAGCACACAAAAAACCTGAAGATGTGGCAACTTCTTCACCTTTAATGGAAAAGAAGTAGCTGAATCTTTTCAGGTCTAGTCCAAGGTGAGGCACTTTTGAGAATGGGGCCTCTGCCAAAGCTCAGCCATAGAGAGAAAAGGCTATAGGTAGCAACCTGTCCACTTGATGAATGTCCCCACGCTGATGAGCTGCGAGTAATGAACCGGGCTGTGTGTGGGTGCACTGCCCTCTTTTGGATTTTGATAGAAACAGGATCAGTCCCATGCCACTTGGTGCTTCAGATGTTTTTTGAACTGAAGTTCAGAGTAAGGAGCGGTTGTTACTGTATGTTCTCTCTTAGGAAAAATCTCCCCCACACCTCTGGACTTCCTTTGTATCTCCATTCATACTGAGTAGGATTATCGGAGAGAACGACCAAATCACATCTGCACAGATGTCTCAGCCTCATGTTTGCTTTTCATGAGTCTGTATCGTATTGACCTAACCCTATACCTGGGACTTTGGTGGTATGAAAACTCAGATAATGTGGAGAAACCACATTAAACTGGGATTCAGTCAAAGTAGAGAAAGCTGAGCAACAATAACAGCAATTGTTCATTAATACAGTTAATACATTAATACTGATTTGGGTTTGCTAGAGAAGGTCACTAGTACTTATTCACTGGCATTCAGACACCAGTCACATAGTGATGAAAATCTATTCTTGTGTACCATGCTTGAAAAAGAAATGTTGAAATGAAAGCTGACTATTAAGATTATGATTATCACTGAAAATCATAACAGTAGTTGTAATTCTGGAAGTGTTCCTAAACACGAAAAAAGAAGTTTTTGTTTAACTTGAATGTTTAGATATTGAGAGAATTAAAGCTTTTTCATTTATTACAAAATATTAATTATTTCAGTCAATATGGGAGGATGAACAGTGAGCTGCAATGACCTTTTATTCACCTGGAACAGTCAGAAATAAGTTTTTTAAAGCTCACAGTTATTAGTCAAAAACTTTTTACAAATTATTAATAAAGTCTATTAAAAAACATCTGGATAGGACTCCAAATATTGTGCTCAACCAAAAATGGGCTAGAGGCAAAAAGCAGAGGATTATACAGTTTATAATATAAATGTTTAAGGCCATATTTTTCTTAAATCCCATAACAGAAGGAAGACCTTATGTTCAGCCAAGGTAGCCCATCAATGGTCTTTTTCAGTCCATAGGGTAACAGGACTGGTCTAGTTTCTAGAAATGTAATTTTAAAACGTGTGTTTGCTAAGACAGCTGGTGTTTTCCATTCGATGATAGAGGAATATTCTTTAAAAACAGATTAAATGTCTTTTCTTGTTTATTTTTTTTTCCTGGTTAACATATGTGTGTGGTGGGGTTCAGTGGTTTTTCAGTGCTCTTTGCTTAGCCACTTACAAGCATATGCTGTAAAAATGAGTAAAATCTCTCATACTTTTAGTATTCTAAAACCTTTAAACGGGATACTTTGTGCAGAAGAGCTACTGACATCTCATGCATTTTGTGATAACTTCCACATGTAGATGCATGCTATTTTCTGGCTATGTGTAAAACAGGGAGGCAGACATATTCCCCCAAGGTATAAATTTCTTCTAAAATTTCTCCTCTTCCTTTTGAGATTGTTTTGGACTTTCACTAAATAATGGTATTATTTTGTATAACTGAAGAGGCAATCAGCAGATTTTTGGAAGTGACTGGTTATGTCCCTGTCTGAAACTTGGAGTTATATAGTGTTTCTTTTATTTTTGTAAGTTGTTGTTGATACATACATTTACTTTTTCTGTCTGGTAAAACAACCCCAGATGATTCCCACAGATAATAAAAACCAGAACTTTCATTGGCTGCTTTCTTTTGTGGTCGCTTTTGGCCTATAATGAACTTCACTAATACAGAACAGGCAAATGGATTATTTTTTCCAGCCACTAGCCAGCTTTTTATTTCTAAACCACATTCATCAAGATGCCAAATGCAATTCTCAACAATTCTTCTATTAGGAACACCGTACAATCCCAGCTTTCAAAAATATTGGCAGGTGATAATTTTTCTCTCTTAAAAGATAGACGTTTGCCATCTAATATTCTGCTGACAAGAGATTGTCTTATCGCTCAATGAGCACTAAATCTTTCATGTGTGCAAACAAGATGAATTCACCATCTGAACCTTTCACCACATCATTTCTCTTACCTTTAAACAGCCGAGATTTGAGGAAGATGGTAGTATCCTATCAGTTATGGACCTCCTGTGGGTTCTTGGGGGAAATGATGCTAAAGATTCCACTGCCCAGATCTGGATTGAGTCTGAATCTGAATTACACTGTCTAGTAATCATAAGTATAGTTTTATTTGGGGGAGACTTGGAGTATGTTACCCTCCATATCAGCAAAGTGCAGGCTGGTTTAATGAGTTTGGGTTATGCGTCTTTGTATGCATAAGAACCTTTTTATTCTTAAGTCACTGAGTTATAGTTGCAAAATAACTTGTTCACAGACCTCTTCCTTGTATTAAAGTGGTCATTTCTACTTATTTCTGAGACCGTTCCAACCAGGTCATCATTCAAAGGCAATATTAGGGGTTTTTTTTCAGTGTTGAAAGTGTAATTCTGTCACTGAAGTCTTTTCTTGCCCTACAAAATTACTGCACTTTCTGAGTTAACAAGAACTTCTGGCAATAAAACACTTCACAGTGCCTTGATTGAATTATTGGCGTATTATTTTAATGGTGTCCTAATGAAATTGCTCAGCAACTAACCTTGTCTTTTAGTTGGCATTAGAGACAGCTTCAAAACTGTCAGCTCTAGCTCATTTCATGTTTTCATTTAGGTGCTAATACTGTTAGCCAATTTATTTAAAGCAGAGACTTGGGCCAAATTTTGGTGTCATTACTCATCAGTGCAGTTCTACAGCAGCTGATGTTAGCCCATGAGTAAAGCTTGTTAAACTTCACAAAGGCTTCAGTCTTCTCTTTCTCTGTTAATATCCAAATAAATGCTTGAGTTATTTCTTTTTGGTAGTTTTGTCCCTAATTTATCTGCTCTTGCAACCACAGTTCCTTTCTTTGGCTTGTTTCATTTTAATTCTTATTCTAGGTCTTGAAAAAGCTTAAGCAATGAGCTAGTTTGATTAGTTGAAAGCAGGGCACATTGCTTTGAAATGCATGTGTGAATTGCTGAATCTGGAGAATCAGGTTCTCTCTTTTCACAATCTTCGCATGCCTTGTAAATGGCAATCCAAATTCAGAAGTTATATGTAAAGTGGCAGAAATTACATTTCGTTATGCTGGGACTCCATAGCACTGATGCTCTTGCAATCAGTTACCATGTAAAAAAAAACAAACCCCACAACCCTCTACAATTATGTAACTGGCATGCAGAGAAGCTGGAAAAAGATGCAAATGTTTAGAGAACTTAAGTAGGGAATGCCCTGCTTTTGTTAAGAGTAGGACATTTCTGTTCTTCCTTGCTGATTTCCTCTTTTGCTGTTCTTCACACCTATGTTTTCCTGTGAGAAATGGTCCTTGTTCCATGTGGGTCACCAGTATTGGGTCTATGCATGAAGCATGTAATAGGTAAGGAAGGTGAAGGTTCTTTCAGTAGGTTTGACCTGATTTGCATTTCATCCCTATTTCTGGTCAGGTGATATAACTCAGATCTGTTGATACATCAGAAGTGAATGAAAGAACCTGTGCATCTATGGAATGTATTTGTATTTTTTTTGTACTGTTCTATTTCACTGATACTATGCTCTTTCCTACAAAATGTTAGAGAAAAGTTGGTCCAAGTGGAGATAATGAGGGGCTAAAATAAAAGATTGAGAGCAGTTCTTGACTAAACCACTGAATCTAGCATTCAGGGCAGTTGTATAAGGATCACAATTCCTTCTGTAGAAGCACAACCAGAATCCTCTTGCGAAGCGTTCCTGGGTTTCTTTGTGCGGACAGCAAAAATCCACATAATTGTCAAGGGCAATCTGCCATCAGCAGAGTTCGCACCAAAAAAGGGGTGAAAAAAGTGTGGACTGTTTAAGATCTATAAATTATGTTTTGTGTTCATTTGTCACTTCTAGGAAAAGAAAATCAAGTTTCTCCCTTTTCAGGGGGTGGATGATTAATGGATGCCTTGCATTTGGTTGCAAAAGCCTGTTTCGACTTTATTGACTTTTTTTACAGAGAAAAAACCCAAACTGTCTGAAGGATCAGGAAGTGCAATGTGTGCTTGCTGTGCCTGGTGTGAGTAAGCAGATTCTGATCATTGCTAAGCACTGATCTGAAGAGAGAGCAATTACTTTTGCTGGGGAGAAGTAGAGTCTTGGCTTATCCTAAACTATTTTTTGTTTAACATAAGGCAACAATAAACCAGACCACAGGCGCTCTAAGGTTGGTCTCCCTTTACTAAGGGTTTTTGCTGGAAGTGAGAGGCAGATATGTATGCCTCTCTTTACTCCTGTGTTAATAGCTTTATTTTGTAATGGTGGAATCGGAGGTCATTTAAAAACTGTCAAGATAAAAATGATGGGCCCAATTCTTCACATAAGAAGTTGCTAGATCAGCCCACCCGAGCTGATAATGTTGTTATCGTTTATCATTTTCATTCACTCACCGGTGACGTAAGTAAGAACAGCCATGCTAAATCAGAGTGAAACTTAACCAATCCCACTCTCTGTTCAGAGAGGGAAGTGTCAGATCAGGGCAAATATATAATGATATTTTCCTATATATTTTCCCAGAATTCAGCAGTCTGTGGTTCAGATTTCTGAGACAACAGTGATATTTTTGAATTGATGGATTTTTTTTTTTTCCTCTCCAGGAACATTATCTGTTCATTTTTCCTATTCATATAAACTTTTGACATCTACAACAAACTATAGCGAGGAGTTTCATGGTTTAACCAGGCAAAAAATCATAGAATCATAGAATGGTTTGGGTTGGAAGGGACCTCTAAAGGTCATCTAGTCCAACCTCCCTGCCGTGGGCAGGGACGTCTTCAACTCGATCAGGTTGCTGAGAGCCCCGGCCAACCTGACCTGGAATGTTTCCAGGGATGGGGCATCCACCACCTCTCTGGGCAACCTGTGCCAGTGGTTCACCACCCTCAGCGTAAAAAAAAATATTACTTATATCTAGTCTAAATCTACCCCCCTTTAGTTTAAAGCCCTTCCCCCTTGTCCTGTTGCAACAGGCCCTGCTAAAAAGTTTGCCACTATCTTTTTTATAAGTCTCCTTTAAGTACTGATAGGCTGCAAGAAGGTCTCCCCAAAGCCTTCTCTTCTCTAGGCTGAACAACCCCAACTCTCTCAGCCTTTCTTCATAGGAGAGGTGTTCCATCCCCCTGATGGTTTTCATGGCCCTCTTCTGGACCCGCTCCAACAGGTCCATGTCTTTCTTATGCTGATGGCTCCAGAGCTGGATGCAGCACTCCAGGTAGGGTCTCACCAGAGGAGAGTAGAGGGGCAGAATCACTTCCCTCGACCAGCTGGCCACGCTTCTTTGGATGCAGCCCAGGATATGGTTGGCCTTCTGGGCTGCGAGCGCACCTTGCTGGCTCATGTCCAGCTTTTCATCCACCAGTACCCCCAAGTCCTTCTC
>NW_008825155.1:2216820-2218170 GCF_000699105.1 Pygoscelis adeliae | reverse complement strand
GGGGGTTGCCCCGACCCAGGTGCAGGACCTTGCACTTGGCCTTGTTGAACCTCATGAGGTTCACACAGGCCCACTTCTCCAGCTTGTCCAGGTCCCTCTGGATGACATCCCGTCCCTCTGGCGTGTTGACCGCACCACTCAGCTTGGTGTCATTGGCAGACTTGCTGAGGGTGCACTCAATCTCACTATGTCATTGATGAAGATATTAAACAGTACCAGTCCCAATACAGACCCCTGCAGGACGCCACTCATCACCGATCTCCATCTGGATGTTGAGCCGTTGTCCACTACCCTCTGGATGTGACCACCTAACCAATTCCTCACCCACCGGACAGTCCACCCATCAAATCCATACCTCTCCAATTTAGAGAGAAGGATGTTGTGGGGGACCGTGTCAAAGGCCTTACAGACGTCCAGATAGATGACATCTGTTGCTCTTCCCTTGTCATGGCCTCACCTGTGTTTTTTATCTCACTCCTGGTAATTTCATTTGATGCTCATGAGTTTTGTATTATGACAGAGTGAATAATTTTTCTCTAAGCATTTCCAGGCCATTCATAGTTTTGTAGACTTTGGTCAAATTGCCTCTCATTTATCTCTTTTTAGAAGTTGAATAGTTTGTTTATTTGCTGCTTGTATGAAAAATGTTTCATAGTCTTCTTCGATCAGCCTTATAGGTACTCTGTGTTTTCTACTGTAGCCTTTTTTTTCTTAAGATGGAGGATGAAAATAACACCCAGTGTTAAAGTTGTGGGAACACTTTACAATGGCCTAATAGCATTATTTGTTATGCTGTTTAATTCTTTCCTAATAATTCCTACTACTGTAATTGAGTTTTTTTGATAGGAACTGAGGACTGAGCTTCTATTTTCACAGACCTCTTCACTGAAACCCCCAGACTCCTTTCCTGAAAGGAGTTATCTACTCAGAGCCTATTGTCCTGACTGTTATGCTGGGATTGCTTTTCTCCATCTGTATTTTTTTTTTTTTTCATACATCATCACTGAATTTCACCTGTCATTTTACTGCTCAGGTACTCAGTATTGCAAAATCCTTTTACAGATCTTCATAGCTGGCTTTTGTTTTCATCATTCTGACTACCTTATTGCCATCAGCAAACTTTGTCACCTATCTTTCCTTCCTTCTTTCCAAATTGTTAATGAATAAATTGAACAGCACAAAGCATCGGGGAAATTCCAAATGAATGCTTCTCTCCATTGTGGAAACTGAAAGATTTTACCCTAACCTTTGATGCTGATCTTCTAACCATAAGTTAATCTATGGAAAGGCCTTTTATCCCATGACAAATTCAGATCCTTTGGCAAGGGAACCCCCCAAAAATCCTATTTA
>NW_008825155.1:2207834-2216787 GCF_000699105.1 Pygoscelis adeliae | reverse complement strand
CCTACAGGCTCTAAGAACCTGGATAGATTTATGGTGTGATTTTCATTTTCAAAAGTAATTTTGATTCCTCAATGATGTCCAGAATATACTTGTCCAGAAACCAGTGTTACCTGGGAAAGCAGTAATATATTGTATTAGGCACTGTAGAAACAGAGCAAGAAGATTGCTCCTTTGAGGAGCTCACACTTAAGGAAATCCAGCATGCTGTCTACAGTGAAGTCAGAAATTATAAAAATAGTTTCTTTCTAATCTCTTATCTTATATATTCTTAGATATTAAAGTTTATGATTTCTAAACTCAGATTCACTTTGTTATTGTTGCTGGTTTTATTTTCCATGCTTTTCCTGTTCAACACGTCTGTGTCTGCTTTTATTTTCTGTATAAGCAACTGCATCAAGTCAATGGGTAGTAGACTACTTTAAAGCAGAAATGGCCTTCATTTATTTCAAAGAAAATTCTAAAATGTATTTACTCTGTATCTCATATGCTGCAACAACAAAAACATTAAAATTAATTGTACTTTCCTTCCTTTCTCATTTATGCTCCAGGCAACTTAGGCAATAAAACTAAGCTAATGTGGCTGCAACTACAGCAGGAAGTGGGTTTGTAAAATGAAACGGTTGATGTTGAGATGACATCTGCATGCAATATGGGCGTTTTGGAGGCAGAGGGTCTGACTTCAGAGTAGTGCTAACCTGATACTCTGAGCTAAATGTCCAGTAGTGGTTGGAGCACGTTAGATGCACTCCTGAAATGTATATTCTGGTTTAGTTTCCTTGAAAGGGAATTCAGTTCCTGTGCTCTGAGATCACTGTGGTGTGAGCCAGAACACAGTATGTAAGGTTTTGCTGTAGAGATTTCCCCCCCAAGATTTGGGGAATTCATTTCAGAAGCACACTCCTGGTCTGATCTGAAAGTTTCATATAGATACACACAGTATTTCCCTCTTGTTTTGACAGATTTTTCATACAGGTATCAATTTCTGCTTCTTATCCAGTAAATGCTATCTTTAGGGCTTGTAACTGATTATTTACACACAGATGTGTTGTAATTAAATTTGCTTTTCTTGTCTTGTAAGCAGCATGGTGCTCTGACTGTGATGTGAGTAGTGACTGCTTAGTCAACTCTAGCTTGTTTTGTTTTATGGCATCTGTGCAAAGTGATTGGCAATGCAGGGTACAACAGTGGAACACACAATGCTGTCCCAGTGCTGAAAGATGGTCTCTTAGTTAACAGTCTGACTAGTGGCTAGAGAGTCATCTGTCAACTCCGTCCCCTGTCTCCAGCTCTCTGTATGCCCTTGCATAAATCTGCAGCAGTTCTGCACAGCTCCGCCACATCTAACACACTATTGCTATTGGCATATGCAGCAAAACTGATGGGTCCTGAAACACTTCATACGTACGGAACGGCTGGTTATCACAATGCAACAGCTAAGGCTTCTGGAGACTGTAGATACCTGAAAACACAGTAGTAATAGCCCAGGGTGGTAGTTAGCAGATTAAAGCCAGCAGTGCTGGCAAGTCTGTTTAGGCACTTAACTTTTATTGATTGAATGAGGAATTAGGTGCTTCAGTGCCTCAACAGTTTGTCCCTCAATTCCCTTTCTAAGAAATGGAGATAAGAGCACTTTCACACTTCAGAGGAGTGGCCTGACAGAAAATGTGTTAAAGCAGTGATGTGCTTGGATGTGACAGTGAAGAGGTCAGATGAGTTCCTTGTGCAGGTAGGAGGAAATATGTGAGACCAGAGTGGATCTTGATTAACAACTTGCCTTGGAGGCACAATCCAAAGTCAATGACAAGACTCTTATTAACTTCAGGGAGCTCGGATCAAGCCCATTGATTTGTGCTTATTTCTGCTCTAGTTGGTGTAGTCCAAATTAATGCTGTGCTGTGATATTTTCAAATACCAACATAAACAAAATCCACTCAAGAAGGAAGTCATAAAAATGGGGAAATCATAATGCTTGAATCATAATACTGAATTGATAAATGTTAGCCATAGGAACATTGTCCCAGAAATTAGGCTGGTAAGAAAAAAGAACCGACTGATAAACATCACAATTAATTTTTGGCTTCAGAAGCTGTATAGGCTACTTAATGACAGTAGATGATCTATATATTGACATTTTGATTATTAATGCTTTCTCCGTATCTTCTATCATGCAGTCTTCAGTTTAGAAGTCACATCAATTATATGCTTGATGGATTTGAAAGTGTTAAATGAAAATAAGAATGTTTAATTCTAATAATGCATGTTTTCATCACAAGATTTCAAAAGTAAACCAGAGATACAAAAGGAGACTGTACCTTTATGCTATAATGGAAACATTACCCTATTTTACGTTAGAGATACAGTGTGGTAACATAACTGGTCTACGATTACTCAGGATATTAAAGTTCAGGGATTTTGAAGAACCCCAAACTTCCAAGTCACAGGCCAAATTGTTATGCTACCAAGGGGTTTGGATGATGGATAAAAACCTCTGGCAGTTACCCAATAATGAAGGACATTTCCTATGTAGATTATATGTGTATTTACACCTTCACATACAAATAGTTCTTTAGCATCTGGTGTCTATCAAGTCTTATGGAGCCTTATAATTCATAAGTAGTGAGTTAAGTTATATCTAATTCTGCCTGCCTAAATGAAAGAAAGAGAAGGAAATGGAGTGTGTGATTTTTGCAGTGCCCAAACCCAGATAGGAATGTGCTCTGAGAAATGCCAGGTACGGATCCTTTCATTTCAGTCTTGTCTAAGAACAGATCAGTGTTTGCCATTTGCAAAGCAACAGCAGCAGCAGTACTTTAAAAAAAAAAAAAGGCTAATGATTTAAGGCTTTAATGCCTTTCCAGGCAAATATTCTTCAGAACTTTTCATGTTTGTCATTCATGGCGCCTCATTCCCATTCCTTAGGGGTATTACTTTGTTGCTTGCTGAAATACTGGAATGATCTCTTTCTGCTGCTCAAACCTATATATTCTCTCATGCAGAGACACATGAGAGGAGTATCTCATTATTCTCTCTGATTCATCAGCAATGCAGACCAATTAATACCACAGTTAATGGGGAGAAGTAGCTACTACAACTGCAAGCCGTATATCTTCTGTCACTCCTGAACTAACACTCTTGGACGAAGCTAGGAAGCAACTTTACTGTGCGGAGATTATTTTTGATACACTACCAAATCTATAATTCACAGCACCGTAGAAACTGGAGGTGGAAAGAACCAAGCACGTTATCAAATGTGTTCTCCTGCCAAAGCAAGACTGCTTGTTGCAGACAGCCAGGTTATAACATTTCAGGCAATGAAACTGTCATCTTCGCTGAAAATTCTGCCAGAGTCTAACAAACCTCACCATTAGAGATCATTCTGTGTGTCTCTCTCTCCTCTCTCTCTGTCTTTCTTTTTTTCTTAACACCTAACTTTTTGTCTGCCACTCCAATAGATCATTCATGAAGACCCTAGCAGCCCACTGTGGCTGTCTGGTAACTTAGTAAGTTTGTGCTCTGGTCTTACAAATTTCAGGTTTGATTTTTTGGATAACCTAAGCATAGCTTCATTTAGGTCTGTTTTAACTAGTGCTAAAGTCATTCTGCCTATTTGATCATATGTTATGTTTATATACATAGCTGAAATATATTGTTTTCCTTACTGAAAGATTGGCTATGCTTAGTTTTGACATTACATTGAAACATTTTGAAATAGACATATTTAATAAGCTTATTTGAAGTTCCTAGCTGCTTACTTATTTTTCCATCTGACTTCTCTTCACCACTGTATTTTCATCTTTCCCTTCCATGTAGATTATGCTGCTGACTGATCCAGAAGTTGAGAGCAGCTTATTAATCAGTTCTGATGAAGGGGCCACCTATCAAAAATACCGTCTGAACTTCTACATCCACAGTCTGCTCTTCCACCCCAAGCAGGAAGACTGGATCTTAGCATACAGCCAAGATCAGAAGGTAAGAATCGTTGGCAGCATTTTGCTTTGTTTGCTTTGGAAGAACCTACAATTTCCCCATCTCTCTACATAACTGCTGCAGAGCATTCAGAACAGTCTTTGAGGTGATACCAGGACAGTCTTTGGACTGAAATACCAAACTGGTATTTCCAAGCAAGAAACATTGAGTAAGCCTCAATGTAAAGGGCAAAGTAAAGGACACGGGCACCTACTGTGTTCTTGGGGCCTAGCCCTCTATGACTGAGCTGACAGTCTGCATTTATTCATCAGTCCTTTTGGCAATATCATGTGACAGGCAATGGGCAGACAAGACAGCTAGGATACTTCACGATAGGAATAACAACCTCTATGAGGCTTTTTGTCCTCTTGTTTAACACTTCTCTCTCTCTCTGGAGCCTAGCACAAACTCCAAGAACAGTATAAGACACTCCTTGTTCCTATCTGGTTGGCATATTTTCAAGTAACCTTTGATTTTCTAAGAGAAAAGTAGCGGTGGATCAATTTCCTTTGAAGTCCAGTTCCTTCAGTATAAGTAATCCATCAACTGAATAAATATGCTGTGAGATATGCCTTGATTTTTTGCTGCCTAACTTGAGACAACAGAATGGGACTTGATTGTAAGAGACCTCATTGTTAGAACTTTTTGAAAATCAGACACATCAATACTTACAAGTTAGTCATCTTCCAGTGAAGGACTTTATAGAGCTCTGTTTAGTTTACCAAAAAGCAGATAGAAGGGAAACTATATTGTTGTGCATAAATATCTCCATGGGGGAAGACAAAACATATGAGTAAGCATTTTGATTTAGCAAAAAAACTTCTAACAAGAAGGACTCCTGCCATTGTTGTGCATAAATAAATGGCGGATTTCACATCCTGACATTTTGATGTTTTTGAATAAAACTGAAAAAAGAACAAAGCAATTTGCTGAGCTCCCAACAAGGGTAAAAGAGTGAAATATCTTCTCATCTAGTATATAAGCCTTTATAAAAAGTAATTTAGTTGTCTCTTTTTGTTTTATATATGATGAATCTGTGAGAATCTGAATCTAATCAATAATCAAAGTATTGGCTGATGTGTTCAGGTTATACATTAATGTAAATATCAACATGAAAGTTTAAATTCTGTGATGTTTTCCATCTGTGTATTTGAATTCATTTTACAGACATTAAGCAACTAATTTTCCTTTAGCCTAAATTAGGCTTGTTGTTACTATAACTGTAAGTCTGAGATGATAAAGGCATAAGCAAGCTAAATAAGTAGGTAAGGTCACAAAATGGGAATTTTTTTAACAGAAGTTCAGTCCTGTGCTTTAAACTCAAAACCAGTATCCTTCCAGGACTGTAGCTTAATATCCTTCCCAACTATGAGAAATACATGTTGCCTGCCTAATTTTTCCTGTAGAGTCAATTGCATGCAATGTTTTTCACTCACCCTTCTCACACCATTTTGTAGGGTGCACTGTGGTTATAATCTGTTCAGAGGAAGGAGCAGATTAAATTATTTCTGGGTGTTCAGTATGTAATTAGACAAGGTCAAAATGTTTCCTTTCCCTTGTGGCTGTTGAATTCTCTGGGCTGATATGAAACTGAACAGAATCTGTCTTTTAGGACCCATTGGAATGAAAGTTACTGTGTGTTAGTAACAGGAAATGTATTACATGAGGATCAATGAAACTTTCAGTGGTAAATTTGTCAAATAAAAGTAGGATATAGTAGAAAATGAATTGCAGCTGTTGTGGTATTCAGCCTGCTCAGGAAATAATTCTGAATTAGAGTCCGTACAGCTAATGCTCATCTAATTTATGGTAGATGGCTACCAGCAAGTGTATTGTCACTATTCCATAGCGAACTCCCACTCTTCTTCTATAGAATCCTAAAAAACAATCCGGATATGAGAACAAAAGGCCCTTTTGTGCGTTAACCTGAATTTATGGGGTTGGTGTCGGAGTTGTGTGTATGGGGTGTTTTGGGTGAGAGGCTGCAAGTTGTACGGTAAAATTTCTTTGTGTTATGGCATTAATTAGCAAATTGGATAACTGTTGGTAATTCAATACTGTAGTTGCAAGAGAAAAATCATGTAGCACAAGGTCTGTAGTTCTGTACCAATTAACTCTAAAATAGAAATTTAAAAGTACTTTGTATGGGTATGAGTCACAGGCCTGGTTTCTACTTTAAAGCCTAATGGATACATTTTCTGACTTCAACAAGCTTTGGCCAAGAACCGTAGAGGGTAACAACAGGCAAAGAGTATTAATCAGCTTGGACTAAATTAAATGTAACTCAAACTAAGGGTCAAGTTCAGCCTGTGGCTAAGTGTAAACAACTCCCATTGGTTTCGTGCTTGTATATCCAAAGGCAGAATTTTCTCAGAGTAATTAAGAGGTCCTGCAATTATTTAGATAATTGCAATGGGAACTGTGGGGTAGTTTGGAACTGCTGTTTGCTGTTTCGTGATCTCATGCTAAGGCCGTATTTAAGGAAAGAGAACCCATTACTCCTTGGATTCCAGGCTCTGTGTGCACACTGGCTAAGAGTCACCCGAGGAAGCAAGGGAAACGTATCTGCATGGTAAGGAATTTACATTTTGATATCACTGACTTTGATGCCACTGACTAAAGAGGCTGTGAAGGTTTTGTTGATGGGGGCCATAAGGAGTAAGTTGGATTTTGACCAGTTAGGATTGTCACAGTCATTTAATTTTGCTGTTGACAGTCAGGAGGGAGGTGAGAATCAACTAGAAAACACGTTTACATCCTTCTAGAAAGCCATGTCATTGTTGTCATCCATTTGCATCTTGTCATTGCAGCAGGTGGGACCAAGAGAATCAGGTGGTGAATAGAGCAAGAGTTGGAGAGACAGGAATCTCATTGTGTCTGGACTGTTTTGGTTCTCAGAAGTTGTCCGTCCAATTCAGGACTGATGAGGGCATAGCTGACAGTACATGCCTCTCATTGCTCAGTTGTAATGAACAGGAAATGGGTCACATAGCATCATCCCACAGTCTCTTCACAGCCCACCGAGTCTATCACTATAAGTACTACAGATCTTTTTTAATTTGGTTGAATAGGGATTTACTCAACGGTAGGGAAATCTGTGTTAGCTGAAGTCATTTTATGTCCCAGTTTCTTGGGTGTTGTGTGTGGGCGAATGTTGTTAATTACTGGGGTTCAGCTGATGAGCAGTACCTCATTAAGCTTCAGCGGCTTGGTTGCTTTTGTTCACATATCTCTTCCATGTGTTTCTGCCTTGGGCAGCAGACTTGAATTACCACTGCTGACAGACCAGTCCCTTATTCAGTCATGACTTTTTCCTGCCAGTCTTGAGAAAAAAAGAGCAGCAAACCATCTGCCGCCTGCACTAATTGCTTCATGATTGCATTCATTGTTCTGGCTGAAAGTACAGTTGTTACATGGCTGATTCTTACCACGTAATTGCAGAACTACTGCAATGCTTCTTCATTTTCTGTATAAGAGGAGTTACACAGATGCAGTAAAGCATTGCTTGTGAGGCAAAAGCTTGTAGGAGGTCTTGTACGTATGAGCTCTCGTGGGTTTAATCAGCTTGCTTGTAGGATGAGGGGCTGTATTTTATGGGAGTATTGCTTTTGTGTTACTATGTAACCTTCAGAAGTGGTTTGCTGTGTAATCAGGGGGTGGGATGTAAGAGCCTCTACTTCATGTAGAGACATCTTCTGCTATTCAGATGGGTCAGACACACAGACGAATGGTTAGTAATCAGCCATGAATAACAGAGCTGTTTGGAGAGACAAAATACAGGTGAAATTGGGAAGCACAAGTCAGACAGGTGAAATGCAGGGTTGTAATTGCCCAGCTCAAGAACAAATGCGCAAAGGCACTCAAGCACTGAAAGGCAGCAACGGAGGCTGAAAAAGCAGGTTTAAAATGGAGTTATTTTTGTTGCTTCTCCTCTCTCATTTTAAATGGACTCTTGAAAAGCAAGGCACCCCAGACTAAAGGAGCTCTGTCAACATAGCGCTAGTAAATGAAGAGGTTTACATTTCCTTTTTTTTTTTTTTTTCCATTTTGGCCTTTCCCAAATATCTGATTCCATCTGTCTACCTTTATTTACCGTGTGTGTCACACTGGAGATCAATGAGTTAGAGACTGATACTTGGCTGTATAGCTAAAGTGCTGAAGTTCAGCAAATCGGGATTCTGTTGCTTTTGGGACAACTTATCTTCTGTTATCAAACCATGTGGTCTTCTTCAGTTTCCTACAGTAAAGGAGGTCTGCTCCTCATGCATTCAAGTAGAAGAGAAAGGTGTTCATATATCAGGGATGACAGAGGAACCACTTAGAATACAGATAAGGATGCATATGGCCACAGGATGACTGTGTGAGAGAACAGGCCAACTCTTAAAAATACCTTCAGCCCCATCTATCTGTGTGTTTGGTCTAATGTTTGTGTCTGACAGTGAGTATCTGCCATAGATGTAGCCAGTATTCACTCTTCAAGATGTGATGGACTATTTTGGATGCACTTTATAATTCTAAAACCTTTCATTTCACTGCATTAGGATCTAACTTTGAGGGTGACCCTGCTTGGAAAAGGGTCAGATCAGGGACCTCCAGAGGTTCCTTTCAACCTAAATTATTCTGTTTCTATTTACATCCTCTCAATTTCAGTGGTAACAGTCACTGCCTATATAGACCAGAGAAGGGGGAATAAAATCTGGATTTATTTTATCAGAAAGTACATCATAGCTTTTTAACAAAATTGCTCTTAGCATCAAGTGACATCATTTTGGGGTGGGTTTTTTTCCACACTGCTGACAACATTTAGAGGACTATTCACTTGGGCTAATGTTAGCTGAGGGAGCCTAATCCCATCTAAAATTAATGGAGAGGAAAAAAGCTTCTCTAGAGTGGTAAGAGTTAGCCACTTTGAATCATCCTCTGGAAAAGCCTATCTCTTTTGACAGACTACAGACAAAACCAGGGAGCTAGTTTGCATAAAGCTAAC